>NC_056702.1:22219175-22219334 GCF_018831695.1 Puntigrus tetrazona | reverse complement strand
CTCTTTATCTCTGAAAGTGAAACCTGAGGTTGTGGGAGTGTTTGTGGATTATGAGGAGGGTCTGGTCTCTTTTTATGACGCAGGACACCAATCTCATATCTACTCTTTCACTGGTCAGACTTTCACTGACAAACTCTATCCATACTTCAGCCCATACCT
>NC_056702.1:22215858-22219075 GCF_018831695.1 Puntigrus tetrazona | reverse complement strand
CTCCACCTCGGGATGCACATCCCGAGGCATCTAGTTACCGAGCCTCTCCAGTGGACCCAGTGATGCGATGACGTCGAGGAAAACTTTACCTTCCGTCTGGACTACTTCTAACTTGAACTTTCTGCATTGTAATTCATCCTGCTGTATTGTAATGCATCCTGCTGTGTAGTGATTTGCTTTTGTCTGTGGAATGATTTGCTTTTGTTATGTAATAATTTGCTTTTGTGAAGCTGCTTTGGAACAATAGCCATTGTAAAAAGCGCTATACAAATAAACTTGAATTGAATTGAATTGACTGTCCTGGTTGAGCAGAGAAACACAGAACAGGAGAAAGCAGCCCGTGTCGAGCTCTTCACTGATCTGATCTGCTCCACTGAGAGACTTCAGACCGAACTACTGGAGATGATGGCTAAAGATGAGAAACATTGAGCTGGAGCAGAGTGAAGCCGCAGCGGGTCGGTGTGTTTGTGGATTATGACGAGGGTCTGGTCTCCTTTTATGATGTGGAGTCCAGCTCTCATATGTACTCTTTCACCGATCAGTCTTTCACTGAAAAACTCTATCCATATTTTAGCCCAATGTTAAACTATGGAGGTAAAAACTCAAGCCCACTGATCATCACACCTGTCAGTTATAATAAATGAATTTACACTTCTAATATAAAATACAAGATTATAATAATGATTTCTACAAATCTGACAGAATTATGTTTTGCAATTGTTTTTTTATTTTGAAAATGCAATAATTACATATTTTAATATATAATTTATACATTATTAATAAAATAATGTGTTTGTCCGATCGATTTTATTATATTTTTCATAAAACATCCATGACATTTCATTCAAAGTAAAAACAGAACTAGTAATCTTAGTTAAACTGTTGTTTCAGTGCTTTCATCATTTACCACTGATTTATGAACTTTTAAACAGCTGAATCTGGGTAAGTTTTATAAATGCAACAAAAATAATAAGAAATTAACAGCGTTTTGAACAAAGCTGAAAAAGACTACCTTCTTGGTGACATTTTGTTTCATAACATTACAATTTTGATGCTGTTTTATGTCTGATGATTGTGTTAGATTGCATGTGGAGGCATCTATTGTTCTTATTGTTTCTTCTTTAGTTGTGTTTGTTTTTTTGTTTTTTTTGTAATTCTATACAGAAAATATGTGCTAGCGCCCCCTACAGCATAGGAATGATAACACCGGTTCTAGGAGCACAGTTAAATACGTTTTCAACTTAAATGCATGCTTAAATATACTTAGATCTTTTATAGGTATATGTCAAGTATACTTAAAGAAATGTTAATGCATTTTGTGTTATTAAAATAACTTGTGTTACGAAACGGACCTGGACACAAAGGTAAATTGAGATAATAAATGAGTTTACTGACACAGATTAAAAATCACATTCTCAGTTATGGACATTTATTGTCGTTGGCTTTATAATCTATAATCCAATCTACACCCGGAACATTTAAACCTCATTTACGCACATTTTCTTGGCTATATTTGCGGTAGGCCCCTATAAGATCAACAGAGTAGCTGCCGATGTACCAAAGGTTGAATTTACACAACCCCACTCCGCAGGTCATTTACAGGAAATCTCTGCTGGACTGCAGTGAACTTTAACTCTATAGAATGGCTTGTTTGTTTCATAAAACCGCATTGATTTTTACTGCCAAGAGCTTTATTTACATCGGTCCCATTTTATGTTAAGCTGTCTCAACGCCTACCATAATATTAAGTATTTGGTACGATGCACTTTAGCCATGAAATACTTACAGTATTAATGCTATATACTTTAGCAAGTATGTTGTAATATAATGTATTTATATTGTACTTATTCTAGAATTGCAGGTGCATTTCAACTGTTTTATTTTCATAGAAAACACTTCAAATGTTTTATATCTTAAACTTGTAACATTTTAAACATTTATTCTGAAAATCAGTGTACTAACAGAACAACCTGTCAACCCTGTTAAAGAAAAAAATGGGTCAAACATATAAACTAACAATTCTAACAATTTAAAACCATGCCCTCCTTAAAAGAACGCTTGTGTTTCAATCGTTAATCCAACTTTAAACCTAATACGATGCAGACTTTTTGTTTTAGAGTCCAAAAGCCAAATCCAACCCATTTAACCAAAAAGTTGCCAACATGGTATATATTTTCTCTAAACATAGCTTTAAAAATGAATGAAATTCTTTACAATTTCACGTAGTAGTAGTGCTATTTCGGTCAATTAGCTCCCAATCAATTTGTTAACAAAAAACACGCAAAATTATCATTTTTAACGCAAAGCTGTAAACAAACAGGGTTGACATTGATGGTAACAGAGTTGATATCAGATAACAGAAGACCAAAAACAACAACATTTTCTTCTAGATTCTTGTGTGTTTGATTCTGGAAGATAGGAAACAATGGGAAAAATGATAAAAATGAAAACACAACCAGTTTGTTGCCTGAATAGTACTTGGTGTTTTTAAATTGTACATCTGTAAACTGAAGCAGCATATTATTACAAAAAAAACCCCAGTTTGATAAAACATTATCAAATGCAAACAGAACGACTGAGAGCGATCAGTCTGGACTCTGAGGCTGGCGGAGGGGGGTTTAAGTTCACAGATGCTCACAGGAAGAGACGCTCAAACAATCAGGATGGACGTGAAGCTGCTGTTTCTGACTGTTGCTCTTCTCTCCTCGCCGCTCCTCACATTATGTGAACCTCTGTGAGTATCAAACGCGGCCGTTTCTTCATGGAGTTACTAACAGATTCGTCCTCAAACATTCTGGTTCGATCTCCTCAGATACGTTCTGTTAGCTTCTAATTTGCTGAGAGTGGGTTCCTCAGAGAACGTGTTTGTGGAGGCTCAGGATTACTCTGGAGATCCCTTTCAAGTGAAGATCACAGTAATGAACCACCCGAAAAAGAACACAGAAATACTGTCGAAATCAGTGACACTGACTAAGGACAACAATTTCCAGAACCTTACAGATATAAAGGTGATGCCACTTTTCACACTTTTACTTAATGCGTTAAATGTAAAATGCTGCTGTGGCTGTATAATTAACATTTTATATAATAATTTATTTGAATATGAGAGTGTGTGAGTGGATGTGTCTGTTTTGCACTTTTGATGTTCCAGAGTTTTATTTTGCACACATCAGTTCATTGTTGTGTGTCTGTCTAAGTGTGTGTGTGTATATATATA
>NC_056702.1:22143512-22215758 GCF_018831695.1 Puntigrus tetrazona | reverse complement strand
GGAACCCTCCAGCATCCTGAGAGGGTATGAAACAATCCAGTGTTCCCGTCCAGGCGAAACCCGCATTGTTCCTCTTGAAGCCGAGTTCAACTGCCAGCGGTTCTACTCCAGTACTCTAGCAGTTTCCAGGAGGCTGAGAGAGTGTAGTCACTATGGTTGGAGCCACCTCCCTCCAGTCCTTCTTAAAGAGAACCACCACCGTCTGCCAGTCCAGAGCGCTTTGGCGTCGTTCTGCGAGCGTGTCAGCGAGCTGGCCCCACAACATCCAGAGACCTGAGGTATTCCGAGGCGGATCACCGTCCACCTGGTGCCTTTGCCTGAGGCTTCTCAACCACCTCAGTGACCTCAGCCAGGGTAATGGTGAGTCCCCGGATCGGCCTCTGCTCCGTCGGTGGAAAGCGTGTTGGCCAGGATTGAGGAGGTCCTCAATGTTCCTTCCACCCCCGACAATACTCCCCGGTCGGGGATTAGCAGGTTCCCATCAGCACTATATACGGTGTTGGCAGGGCACTGCTTTACCTTTCTGAGAGGCGTCGGACGGTTTGCAGAACCTCTTTGAGGCCAGTTCGATGATCATTTTCCATGGCCTCCCGAACTCCCGAGTTTTGCCTGCACAACCACCCGGCGGCAATCCGCTTGCCACGGTACCTGTATACAGTATATATATATATATATATATATATATATATATATATATATATATATATATATATATAATAGTGATATATCCAAAGTGATAAATGTTGTAGATATTTCCAGCTGCTATAAAACAAGGGAGAAACAGAGTTTTTAAATTTAGCTGTTTCTTATGAAATGTACTGCAGGTTTGACATGTACTTTTAAATTCCTCAAATTATATTCCTTGTAGATATACTTCAGTATAGTTTCCATGTATGGAAATGTATTTTTAAACATGTCCATAATATGTTTCCTATATTTTTTTGAAGACACTTATTCCTGTGCTTTCAGTGTATTGTGGAGGAACATCTGCAGGATGTTGATGATGAAAGAGCTGCTGGTCACGGTTATCAAGAGAAAGAAAAAATAAAGCGCTATATGATTAGATTTATTGCTTGATTACTTGTTGAAGTAATTTTTGGCCCATTTCAATACTTGACTCCCAACTAAGAGCCAGTCATAAATAAATTTAGATTTATACGTGAAATATTTTCCATTGATGTATAGTTGAGGACGGACACTTTTTTGAAAATATAAATTTTAAAGAGAGTGCAAAATGTTGAGAAAAATCACTAGAGGCCATCACGAGGAAAGTTTCTGTTTCTCCATTATTCAAAATGTACATAAACTTTCAATAAAACATTCAAGTCTCCCAATCCAGGTAGCTAAAGCGTCGTAATAAACAATCCCGTTGGTAGATCTTCTTTAGATAAACCAGATTATCAAAACACAGAGTATTTATAGCTTTCTCAGCTCCACGTACCACCAGGATATAATCATGAAATCAATCACCTAAACTGTATTTATTTGATTAGCTCACGTTAAGAAATTACTAGGGTGAAATCCACAAAATATTAGTTTTGCCTTCATAAAGCTTTCATCCAGATTCAGTCCCTCACTTGTGTCACAGGAGTAAAATATTTCCCCAACAGGAGATCTCCCGTGAGAATCTCTTGTCTTTCTCTCTTTCATGGAGAGGTTTCTCAGTCAATGGCAAGGCATGTGAGGCTTGCGCAGGCTGCAGCTGGTGCCGATTAGCCTGTAATGATCCTTTCCAGGTGCTACTCATCCATTTCAAAGCTGACACCATAAGGAACTTCTGGATGTATCTTGTATACATATACATATATATATATATATATATATATATATATATATATATATATATATATATATATATATATATATATATGTATATATATATACATGCATACATATATATACACATACATGTATACATATACATACATACATACACACATACATACATACATACCTACATACATATATATATATATATACCAACCCCTTCTTTACCCCAAAGGGAGTTCATTTAATATTGTCCCAGAAGAATCCTGGATGAGGATCACCATCAATAAAATGGTAGATTAGGCAGGATTTTCCACTTTATTTAATTTATATAAACTCCAGTTTCGATTAGCCAATATATTATCTTGCCAGATTCAATAAAATGCTAATAATTTGCAAAGAGGTAGTGAAAATAATAATAAAGATTTATTTATTTCATACATACACGCCAATGCAAAAAAAAAAAAATAATAATAATAATAATAATCAGACCAATAATAAGAGCCAAAATAACCCCCCTTTCTGTATTTCTGAACCCAATACCACAAAAACAAAGTACATAAAAACTCTTTCCCGATCACGCCAGAAAACTCAATCAAGTACAGTATATCAATTATTATATGCACAATAGCTTCTCATACTCAAACTATGGAAATATCCATTCGTTAGTAAACTTTACGAATGAGTTAGATTGGTGCACTTAAAACAAGCGATAAATTCAAAATAATCCTTCACGGAAACAAGACGCCACGTTCTTCCGATGAGGTGTTGGTAGAGCAATCTTATGTTCCTCCGCACTCCGTCACATATCACGATCCACTTAGAACGGGAGCATGAGCGCCAACGATCCGCTTCCAGCGATGAAGCACGTAACTCTCCTCCAGTCCCTCATGCACCCAAGGCGTTTGGTTGATTCTACAAAGAGTTCCACCAGTTTAACTGTCTCTATGGCGCCTGTTCCAGCGTCACCTACGGCATGTTGAAGTGATGACTCATGAGACCAAAACAAAAACTCAAATAAAATTAGATATACTTTTCAACCATCAACTAAGAAACAAAACAAGAATGTCGTCATAAAGCCTTTTGGGCCTTATATTTTATTAAATATAGCAGTCTCCCAAGCGAATTCTGAACTTTTCCCCCGACAACAGGTCTTGATGAGACCACACTCACACCATGTGTGACCTTTTTTCCTCATTCACGTAGCTCACACCATATGTAACATTAAGTTTTAGCTGGCTTTGCATACCTACATTGAACACACTTCTTTGCTATTGACACTGCTTGAACACAGCTATATTCGTTATTGCCTATTTTCCCAAATAAAAAAAAATAAAATACATTAATACTTAGTAGTGCTTCTTACCATAGTAATCAGACACAGGATATATTTCTTGGGGTCCCTACATATATATATATATATATATATATATATATATATAATAATATATATACACACACACACACACAGTACCCCTTTGTGAAAATATTAGCCCCTTAGACTTTTGTGACCTTTTGCCCACATTTCAGGCTTCAAACATAAAGAAGCTATAAGACTGTAATTTTTTGTGAAGAGATCAAGCAACAGAGTGAGACACACAATCATGAGAGTGGAGCGTTTGTAGACAGCAGTTTTCAGTTCTTTCCACAGATTCTCGATTGGATTTGAAGTCTGGACTTTGACTTGCATGCATTCTAACACCTGGATATGTTTGTTTGAGCGCCATTCCATTGTAGAATTTTGCTTTATGTTTTTGATCGACATAACATGTGGAGAAGACAAATCCTCCGTCCCAGTCTCAGGTCTTTTACCAGACTCCATGAGGTTTTCTTCCCAGAATGGTCCTATGTTGGCTCCATCCATCTTCCCTCTCAGTTTTAACCATCTTCCCTGTCCCTGCTGAAGAAAGCTAGGCCCAAACCATGATGCTGCCACCACCATGTTTGACAGTGAGGATGGTAATGTTTCAGGAGTGATGAGCTGTGTTGCTCACCATGCAAAACTGTTTACGCCAAAGCTTTGCGTTATTGCCAAAGAAGTTCGATTTTGGTAATTCTCATCTGGCCAAGAGCATCTTCTTCCACATGTTTGGTGTGTCTCCCAGGTGGCTTGTAGCAAACTTTAAACGACACTTTTTGTGGATATCTTTTAGAAATGGCTTTCTTCTTGCCACTCTTACAGAAGGCCATGAATTTGTACGAAACCTCCGCTTCAGTTATTTTATCCTATGGACAGAGTGTCCCTCAGCTGCTGTAGATCACCTGCAGTTCATCCAGAGTGATCATGGGCGTTCCAAACTGCAGCTCTGATCAGTCTTCTCCTTGTATGCTCTCGACACAAGATTTAGAAGGACCGGCCAGGTCTTGAAGTAGATTTGCAGTGGTCTGATACTGCTTGTTTCAATGTGCTCGCTTGCACAGTTGCTCCTTGGGATGTTTTAGAGCTTGGGAAATCTTTTGTAATCCAAATCCAGCTTTAAACTTTTCCTATGAGTGTCTTGGACAATACCACTGGTGTATTTCTTGACATCTTCTTGAGTGCTCCTCTTTGCACTTTAAACGAACCTCTGGAGACCTATCACAGTGCGGAAGGTGCATTTATCTGAGAGACTTGATTACAGACAGGTAGATTCTATTTATCATCATTAGTCATTTAGGTCAACACTGGAATCATTCAGAGATCCTCACTGAACTTCCTGGAGAGGTTGCTGCACTGAAAGTAAAGAGGCTGCGCGTCGCCCTCATCCCCCGTCTCTGCATTGGTCACTTTCAGGCCTGCAGCATCGCGCCCGGCCCTCCATCGCCTCTGTGTCACCCTGGCTCTTACGACCCTCTGCCTCAGTCTCCTCCACCACCTGCTCCGCCTTGCCATTAGTCAGCCCCATGGAGTCAATAAGCCGCTCCTCCTCCATGGCTCCACTCCTTCTGACCCAGCTCCACCAGTGACCATCATGGTTCAGGCTCTGGATCTCCTCCTGCTCCCGGACTCCTCCACAGCTCCTCCCCTGGCTCCTCCCACTCCATCTGCACCTCCTTGGAACCTTCTGCCTTCTGCCTGCCTCCTCCTGAGTTCCGTCCTCCACCAGAACCTCCTCCCAGATCAAAGTATCCCCAGATTCCAATTTGTTTTTGTCCTTGCAGTGTTACTTTGGAGTGCGAGACGCACCTTCCCGGGAGAGTGTAATGTCACGTCCTTGAGCACTGTATTTATTTTTGTCTAGTTACACGTACTCTGTGCCCTACCTTCCCTTACGTGTTAATTGTATAATTGTTTTCACCTGTTCCCTGCTAATTTAGTCAATTCCCTGTGTATTTAGTCCTGTGTGTTTGCATTCAGTCTGTCCGATCGTCAGAAGGTACCCTCACGTGCTGTTTTATTTCTGCCTGCCTGCCTATATTTTATTTTGTACACATTAAAGGAATTAAATCAGTTTAAGTTATGTTTCTTCTCAGAGTACAGCCTTCACACATTGGGCGCACTAAAGCCGTGGCATTTTATGTTTGAAGCCTGAGAATGTGGCAAAAGTCACCCCAAAGTTCAAAGGGGCCAGAATACTTCCACAGGGGCGCAGCATATATGTGTAGCCAGGTAGTACGTCCCTCCTGTAGTTAGAAGACCTTAGCCTATCAGAGCGGAGTGCTGCGTATATAAAGCGCTTGTTATGCACTACCCGGGATCACGTCATCGCTAGCTCCGCCCCTTGGTGTGTGTAGGTTTCCGCGCATGGAAAAGGTATAGTTTGGTGGCGGTTTGTCACAGTGTTAAATTTTTGGTTAGCATTATTATATCAATTAATTGAATTTCATGCTTGTAGCTGGAATAGCTTCTGGTTTGCGGTTTTGCAGTAGTGCACTGAGCTGTCATTGATCCCAGGTAAGCCCAGTTTGATAAGCAGTTTTATATAAAACAATTACATCTGTTTAAATACGCTTGTATTTTTATTTCAGCTAGAGTTGAGTCCACTTTCGTGTAGATTATCCAAACATTGTTATGCTGTAAGCAATCATACAACTTAAGTTATTTTGACGAAGATTTGGGTATATATCAATTGTATTTATATATTACATTTCAGTTAATTTAGTCCTACTTGAATTGTTAAATCTTAGCAGGATATTCCGTGGAAGCCGCTTGATTGCAGCCAACAGATTAAGACTGTACTGCTGTTTTGCCTCTTACTATTTCCTCTATTCCTTGTTTAATGCTGGAAACCTAAGGCTATGGAAAGCGGAGATAGTCGGTTCATCACTGTGCGCGTTTGGCGAGCGTTGACAGCTCCCCATTCAGTGATCGGCTTCCTGCAGAGTGTTCAGTCGACCCTACTTAATTTGAGTTCGTTGTTTTATTACTGCATGTTTTTTTCTGTGACTGTTTATTTACATCTGTTGTAATAGTCTTGTAGTTAAGTCTCTTTTTTGTTCTTTTCATATCTTTCTTATATTTTACTGCTATATTGTGATTACTGGAGAATTCTCTTAAATCCCAGTTTTAGTATAATTGAGGTATTTATTGATTGTTTCTTGCATGTGTTTTAGGCCCTGTAATGAGGAAGGCTAGCTGTTATGATATCCTGGTGGTGGTGTTTGGGAGCACGGCGTGGACTGCTGTCTGATCCACTCACTCCACTGTGTGTGTGTGTGTGTGTGTGTGTGTGTTTGTGCAGCGTGTGGTTTAACATTCCACTTTACAGCTAGCCCTATAGTCTGGTTTGTTACCGCTTTTAGTCCCTGTTTGAATTATTGTGGTTCTATTTTTTTATTCTGGTAAGTAAATGGTTTTTTCTTAGTTTGGATTTAATAAACAAATATGCTTCTATCCTAATGTCCTTGTCTTCATGGTCACGAACCTGTGTGTCTCAATCTAAACACTTGGATTTCCCTTACTTTAAAAGGGTGGCGCTAGTCAGCATTAATTCCCTAGGTTTTGAAAAATCGTACTGTAATCTGAATTAGTTCCTGTGGCCACGCTGCACAGTCTAGGCGTGATGGCAGGATTCCGTGTTCGGCAGAGACGTGGTTATTGGTGTAGTTGGTTTGTGTGTTTCTCTTTTTTTTTTTGGATTTGGTTTTGTTTTTTTTTGTAGTGACAATCGTGAGGAGTAGCAGCAGAGCAGCAGCACATGTCAGTGGATTTGAATTTTTATTCCAGTCTACTTGCCCTGATTGGTGAGTGTTATTGAAGTTAGAATTATGGAGGAAGAGTTACAAGAACTCCGGAAGTAGTAGCTCAGCTGCGGGCAGAGAATGAGCCAGTTGCGTCAGGCGCTTCCCTGCAGCCTGACCTAGTGATGTACCTTCTGTGGTGTCTGGTCCTTCCTGCTGCTGTCCCCCTCAACCAAGTAATGCACAAGCCGTTTTGCAGAAAAGGTTTGTTTTCTTACCAAGAGACAGAAAGTGTCAAAATTTAATGGCAGGGTTGGCCTGGGCATTGATGAATGGGTCGAGAGGCCCAAGCTTTTGTATGCAGGCCCGTCACCTATCTGTGTTTGACCAGGCTTTCTTCTTGGTTGATCATTTTGGAGGGAGGCAAGGGAGGAACCCGATATCGTTCAGAGACTGAGCGGAGTGATTCAGATAAAATAATTTTAAGTGCATGAGAGAGTTGTATGGTTGTTCACAGTCCTATGTCTTTTGCAGGAGGCCTTTTTTTCTCGTAAACAGCGGGAGGGGAGATCATTGTTGAGTTTCCTCGCTCTGATGGGCCTCCTGGAACGTGTTAAGCTTGCAGTCACACGTATGCCATGCCAAATTCCCACAAATTTTGCTACGTGATCAATTTGTAGAATACGTATGTGATATTTCTCTTCGTAGGGAATTCGCAAAACAATTAATACGTCAACAGCCCACCTTAACCCTGCTAGAGTCGCGTGTGAAGCTCTTAGGTGGGAAAGGGAAGGTATGTTGGGGAGTTCGAGAGGCGGAGTAATTCTGTCCCATCCACTTATGGGATATCTAGTATGAGTGTGTAAGGCGAGGCCACGCAGGGTCGATCTCCACAGCGATCTGAATTGACTGAGTTGAGGACATGCTGGAGATCACAACAGGAACAGTTAAATAGATTACCACAAAATTTTGCTCACTTGCAGGTCTCTCAGACACGTAGTCGATCCCTTACCGTGGCCCTGTCATATGCCAGGAGAGTGTCTCAAAGACCCGGCCATTTTGCTAGAGAGTGTGATGGGAGCGCGTTTCTCACCTTTCGGCTTCCTTTTCCTGCTGCCGTCGTCTGACAGGGGGGACAGCCTGGCCCATCCTGGGTTGTCGGGAAACTAACAGTTCCCCACCGTGTTGCCGAGCCAAGGCGCGGTTGCTGGGGAAATGACTGGCTCAAAATTGTCGAGTCGTCTTGTTTGATGTCTTACGTGCCCACACCTTGTTGTTCAAATGGGGAGTTCACGTTCACATGTGATCGATGCAGGTTCCATGGTATCTACAATTACAGAGTTGTTTTGGTGAACACTTTGAACCATGGGGTCAGGATCGAAGCTGAAGTCATGCCAGTGGTTGCAGCTTGAGGACAGCTAATGGCCTCTCAATTCCATATATTAGTGCGTATGAATTGGATGTCAAAGTGTGTGGGTGAAGTCATCTCAAAATGTGGAGTGTTTGTCGTCCAGGATCCTCGGAGGCGCGCATTTTGTACTAAAGTTCCAGGGTGCTTGGATGAATGTCCTAAGTCGTTGCTACGGGTTATTTGGGTGACATGGCTCCGCTTTATTTGATCGGCAGTAACTGAGGCTCCTGGTTTTTGTCATTCAGGCATTTCAGCATTGCCAGCGATTGGAGATGACCAGGTCCCAAAAGGCATTCTGATAGTCCTGTATCCGATTGCGGGTGCGTAAGTCGATGTCGCATCCCGGGTGGCACGATGAAGTTCGTAGCCTCAACCTGTTCTGCAGAAATACTCTGGGGAGGTGGTATTGTGCTGGGAGCCCAGAGTCTGGGTTACCTGCTGGTTTACTGGCTTCTCCAGCGCTGGTTCAAGGTTAGAAGAGGTTTGCCTACTTACGCAGTAAATGTGGGAACTACCCAACGATGTGATGTTGCATTCTAACACCGTTTTAGGAGTACTAATTGGGGTCAGTGGTAAGTCTGCCTCCTGGGAGTAACTGAAGTCAAACCTGTTGTTGTTTACCAGCCAAGTTCTCAGGTCCTAGGTGTGACACCCTGCTGTACAGGAGCAGATTGAAGCAGTTGATTTGTCCATTCTGTCAGAAGTGGAACAGGGTCAGTTAGGACCCTTTTATATAAATACCAGTCAGTTTTTCAGCTCATGATGGTGACTTAGGTGTACTAACTCTTCTGATTTCTCATGACATCCCCTCTGCTTGATTCCCGGTTCCTGTTAGACAGCGTTACGGCGTAATTCCACCATGTCGGAATATGAGGAAATAGTATCACATATTAATCAGCTGTTGGAAGCCAACATTATAAGAGAGAGCTGTAGTCCCTATGTTTCTGGTTGTTCTTGTTAAAAAGAAAGATTTGTGCGTTCGCATGTGCGTGGACTACCGCGTCAGCTAATATAAAAACCAGAAAAGACGCCTTCCCGCACGCCCACGCATTGAGGAAACCATTGGACTCCTTGACAGGGGGCCTGTTGGTTTTCCACAATGGATTTGGCAAAAGTGGATACAACCAGGTCCCGTCACTGAGAATGATAAATCCAAGACTGCTTTTGCCCCTTTCAGGTTGTTAAGATGAACCGGATGCCTTTTTGGGCTTTGTAATGCCCAGTACTCCAGCGTTTAATGGAGCGGGTATTCGGGGATCAGCAGGTAAGTCTTTGCTCCTCTACGCTTGATGACATCATAGTGTTTTCCTCCTCTCAGTGTCACAACATATTGAACGGTTAGAAGTTACTAAGCCGGCTAAAATGGAGAGGACTAAAGCCAAATTAGGTAAGCACGCATTCTTGTGCGAAGTGAGGTATTTAGGACACGTAATTTCCTGAACAGGAGTTCGGCTGATCCGCCAGAAGATTGAGGCGGTAGCTCAATAGCAATCTCTGAGCGTGCTCCGAATTGCGCTCATTCTTGGTTTCAGCCAGCTACACCGCCACGATTTGTGGAGAGATTTGCAAAGTTGGCGGCCCTCCTGCAAGCTGGTGGCAGAATGGATAGCTATTAGGCCCAGGATTCAAATGCGAATCAGGGCTTTTGGATGTCTGGACTGAATCGTGTCAGCGCGCAGTTTTGATGAGTTGAGCGGAAGCTTACCACACGCTCAGTGCTCGCATATGCCCGATTTCACTCTGCCTTTTTATTCTGAAGTGGGCGGCGCTATCTGCCATGGGGGTTTAGGGCAGTCTTGTCTCAGGAGCAGGAGGTAGGGTGCGACCTGTTGCCTATGCACTAGCCGCATGATCTCACACGACCACTGAGCGCAACATGTCAAAACTACAGTTCCATGAAGTTGGAGTTTGTCGCGCTCAAGTAGAGCCATGACTGAAAAATTAGAGAATATCTACTAGGGCATAAGTGCATTGTCTTTACGGATAATAACCCTCAGTCATTTGGGGACAGCTAAGCTTGGGAGCTGCAGAACAGCGTTAGGCAGCTGAGCTTGCAGTCTTTGATTTGATATCCGGTATCGGTCAGGCAAGAGAACCGAGAAATGCGGGCGCATTGTCAAGACAATATCCTCCTGCCCCCTCTTGAAGTCAAAGGAGTTGTTACCTGGAACGAGATTCCAGTGGCTGTGAAGCAGGCATTTGGGATAACCAAACATGCACTGGTGACTCAAGCCCGTTATTTCAGCCTCTGCCTAATTTTTCAGGATGCCGAGGCCTTGCAGAGGCAGATCCGGTACTGGAGAGATTTTGGTGTTTTGGGAGGCAGGGAATGCGCTCCTACATTTGAGGAACGTGAGCCGGCTATCTAAGACTGGGCGTTGGTCCTGCCGCCAGTGGGATCGGTTGTTGGAAAGCCGTTGTTGGGTTTGTATCGTCGGATCTTCCGTCAGATGGGGTGAGAGACTTTGCAACTAGTTCTTCCATCTGTCTTGAGGGGAGGTCCTCACACAAATGCATCAGGGACATGGACACCAGGTGTTGGCCGTGCTCACGGAATTGGTTCAGCAGCGTTGTGTGCATGGCCGGGCCTGAGAGCGGATGTAGTCCAGTGGTGTCGAGACTGTGAGAGATGTCAGGTTGCAAAGAACTCCCAGCCAGTCGCTCCAGAGTTTTATGGGCCATTTGTTGGCTGAGGCCAAATAAATTTTGGCCATCGATTTTACCCAACACTTGAGCCTTCTCGGTTAGGTCTGAGGAAGTCATCTTGAATTATGACCGATGTCTTCACCAAGTATATATTCATGGTCCTACTGGGATCAGAGGGTGGGGCAGAGACAGGTGCACAGGTTTTTAATAAGCGAGTGGTTCTATAAGTTTGGTGTCCTGCTTTCGTTATTCATTCTGATCAGGGGCGCAATTCCAGAATCCTCCCTTATCCAACAACTTTGTAGTCTGTACCAGATTAAAGAGTCTCACTACCCCTATCACCCTGGGGGTAACAGGCAGTGAGAAGCGTTTTAACAGAACCTTGCATAGTCTCCTACATTGCACCTTACCAAAGCTCCGGAAAAGTGGTTGGCCTTCTGCACTTCCTCAAGTTGCTTTTGTTATACAATACCTACCCCCATCAAACACCGGTGAGTCCACCTTACTTTCTAATGTTTGATCAAGAGCCTCAAACTCTGTTGGAGCTTTTGTTGGGCAGAGAGTTGGGGAAGTGAGTCCAGAGGAATAAATGAGTGGGTGTTGGAGCATCAAACAAGGTGCAGGTGTGGCTTTGAGGGAGCCGAGAACATCTGAAGGCAGCCGCAGATGGTCGTGGGAGAAGTATGACTCTGGTGTTCGGGATGCACCACTGGGAGAGGCCACCTAGTTTATCTACGAAATTATGGCAGGAGAGGCGCCATAAGATCCAAGATCTCTGGAGCCCAGTAGTGTATCGGGTCATGCACGGGCACCTAAAATGGGCGGATCTGTTTACACCCATAGCACCTGTAAGACGACTTGAGTAAGGTGAAGCATGTCCATCGTTCTCTGTTAAAGAACGAGGTGCAACAAGATCCCAGTTTTTGTTCCAACTGGAAGCATCAGCTGTTGTGGAGGCACCACCTGTGGAGGAGTCCTCATCATTGGATGAAGTAGACTTGTGGGTCGTGGTACCAGACCTCCTCAGCTGGGTGGTAGACCAGTAATGCAGAATCCTGCATCCTTAGATCAGCTGTATCCTTGAGGCCCGCTGCACAACAGGGATGCAGTTGAGGGTGAAGTACCCTGGATGCTCAGGGGGCTTCTGGACAATCCGGTTTGAGGCCTAGAACCTCATCGCTTGAGGAGCCTTTGTTAGTGGAGCAGCCCACAGCCCAGTGAAGTTTCTGCAATGCTGAGCGTGCAGGGAGGACTAATGCTGGTCTGCATTCTAATCGGCACCATCTCCCAAGGGCAGTGGGTGAGATGGTAGAATCCGGGGCTTCTGTATTGAATTCGGTTTCTGCCCTGTTTAGGCCCTGAATTGAGTGGTCCATCGTCGGAGGCGACGATTCAATTGGCGGGAGTAGGTTGTGGCAGAGTGAGTAGCGTCCTCCTGTGGTTAGAAGACGGCTATCAGGAGCAGAGTGCTGCGTATATAAGCCACTTGTTGTGCTACCCGGGATGCGTCATCGCTAGCTCCGCCCCTATGGTGTGTGGGTTTCCGCATGGAAAGGTATAGTTTGGTGGCAGTTTGTCTGGTGTTAAATTTTAGTTAGTGTATATCAATTAATTGAATTCCACTCTTGTAGCTGGAATAGCTTCTGGTTTGCCCGGTTTTGCAGTGGTGCGCCCAGGCTGTCATTGATCCCGGGTAAGCCCAGTTTGATAAGCGGTTTATATAAAACAAATTACATCTGTTTAAATCGCATGTTTTATTTCAGCTGGAGGTTGAGTCCACTTCTCGTGAAATTGTCAAACATTATGCTGTGAGCAATCATACAACTTAGGTTATTTGTGAAGATTTGGGTATATATCAGTGTATTTTATGTGATTACATTTGTTAATTTAGTTCGCGAATTGTTAAATCTTAGCAGGATATTCCGTGGAACCTTCGATTACAGCCAACAGATTAAGACTGTGCTGCTGTTTTGCTATATTTCCTCTGTTCCTTGTTTAATGCTGCTGACAGACCTAAGGCTATGGAAGCGAGATGATGCGGTTCATCACTGTGGCTTGCGTTTAGGCGGCGTTGACCAGCTCCCATTCAGTGATCGGCTTCCTGCAAGTGTTCAGTCGACCTACCTATAATTCTGAGTTTACCGTTGTTTTGTTTCTGCATGTTTTTTTTCTTGTGACTGTTGTTTTATCTGTCTGTAATAGCTAGTCTTGTAGTTAAGTCTCTTTTTGTTCTTTTCATATCTTTCTTATATTTTACTGCTATATTGTGATTACTGGAGAATTCTCTTAACTCAGTTTTAGTATAATTGAGGGTATTTATTGATTGTTTCTTGCATGTGTGTTTTTAGGCCCTGCTGTGAAGGCTAGCTGTTATAGATATCCTGGTGGTGGTGTTTGGGCCACGACGTGCTGGACTGCTGTCTGATCACTCACTCCACTGTGTGTGTGTGTGTGTGTGTGTGTGTGTTTGTGTGCGCGTGTGGTTTAACATTCACTTTACAGCTAGCCTAGTCTGTTTGTACGTTTTAGTCCTGTTTGAATTATTTGTGGTTCTATTTTTTTTATTCTGGTCGTAAATGTTTTTTTTTTTTCTTTGGATTTAATAAACAAATATGCTTCTATACTAATGTCCTTGTCTCTGCCCTTCATGGTCACGAACCTGTGTGTCTCAATCTAAACACTAGTTCCCTTACTTTAAAGGGTGGCGTGAGTCAGCATTAATTCCTAGGGGTTTTGAAAATCATTACTGTAATCTGAATTGGTTCCTGTGGCTACGCTACATATGCATTTGTGGAAGTGTCCAAAAAAACAAATAACAACTATTACTTAGAGTGCTCTTGCAACATCTGCTTTAGAAATTAAACATGCATAGAGAATCAGTTAAACGTTTTCATCACCTAATCTTTCCTTTGAATAGCCCGATTTGTTGAAATGTTGTGTGTTTCTTCAATATAAGCGTATGATTGTTCTTAAGTACTCTTTGAGAAAAATACATCCTGCAAAATTTATCAGATGCTTCTCGTTTCTTATTTGTGCATTCTTGTGTCCCTCCCTCACTTTCAAATGAAGGAGAAATTTGTAATATATGATTTAAGAAGTGTAATATATGATACTTCTACAGCTTGTTACAGCTTTGTTTAAAACTAGTATATTCAGTCAGTGCAAATACAAATATATGTCTATAATGTAAATTTCTTAAAATCAGCTGCTTATTTGTTGTATTGTTGTACTTTTGCAATCACACTGATGGACTAAATATCAACATGGCTGTGATTGCATGACTGGAAAACACATGATTTGAGGAATTATTCAGCGGAAATGATGGAGGATAGTTTATACTTCAGTTGAAGGATTCTGAAACCCCTAAAAAAAACATCTGTATGTGAAAGAAAAAGTATGATCAATAGTGACACAGATTCTTCTAATAATGTCTTATGTCTTATTTTGAATTGGTAAAACAACTGCAACAACAGAAAAATCCCGACTTCTGGTTCCGGCGTGGTTTTGTGTGGTTTGTGGTTTTGTGTTTGTGTTTGAGCTCCGTAGTTTTGACTACTAATCTTCGTTTTTTCTCATGATACATAAACATTATAACCAATTTATTCTTTCTCTGACCAGAGAGTAAACATACTCGCTATATCTTTTACATCGAATCGCTTCCAAAAGTTGTATAGTTGCCAGTTTCTTTTCCATTTTTAAGATCACCTGCTTCTAGCTTGTAGCCGTTAGCACCACTGGCCGGCTATCACCACATTAAGCGCCTATCACAACACAGCACACATCACAACACAGGTTTACTAAATCACAACCTAATCTCTGTCGTCTTTAACAATGTCGACTGCTTGTCCACCTTTGAGTGCAGGTGAGGACTCTACCAGGCTGCACTTGCTGGTGTCGGAGCTGGAGGCTATGGAGAAGCAGATCGGTGTTCTCCAGGTGAAGCAGGCCCAGCTCAGGAAGCGGATAGCTTTGCTTGAAACTTCCGCTCTGAGGCCCGTGCTTCCAAGGTTAGTCCATGCGGCGCGACACTAACACCTCTCCCATCACCTCGACTCCGTGTGCTTCTCTGTCCAGGCTCACTGCAGCCAGGTCAGGACCTCGACCGGGTGTCGTTCACCCGATGCCCGGGCACGGATCCTCCTGGTTGCAGCCGCGGCGACTCGCGAGCGGAGCCCTGCGCCAGAGCCTCCCCTCGCCTGCCTTCGAGATCTCGACGCCAGAACCGCCGCCACCCTCTGCGAGAAGGATCCAGAGGCTGTCATCATCAGTGACTCCATCGTCCGACACGTCCGCGCCACCGCGGTTAAGTATAGGTTCAAAACACACTGCTTTCCAGGCGCTGCGTGTTAAGATGTCTGCACAGGTGCCGAGATCGTGACCGGAGCTCGCGCGCTGTGGTCGTGCTGGGGTGAAGCGACATCCGGCAGCGGCAGTCTGAGGTTCTGAAGAGGACGAGAGAGCCTGGTGGAGGGAATCCGCAGCGCCGCGCCCTAGACGCGAATCATTATGTCCGGACCGCTTCCCACGCTCCGGCCATGGAATAGAAAGGTTCAGTAGACTTTTTGGTTTCAATGAATGGTTGTCTTCATATTAAAAAGAACAGAAGCTGCTCTTTGTTGATAATTGGGATTCTTTCTGGAAGCGTCTAAGGTTCTTCCGTGCGGATGGTCTGCATCCCAACCGTGCCAGAGCAAAGCGTCTCTCGGACAACATCTCCACCGCGCTACACTCCATTTGACTAGTAAGCAACGAATCACACGACAGCAGCTTTGACAATATACCATGTAATGTAAATGTTAGACCGAGAGTATGATTACGCACGCAGAAACTGTGTCTGTCCCGCTAAAAATCAGATATATCAGTAAATCCCGCAGACAGGCCTTAGAAATAACCTAGTCACGATCAAAACAAAAGTTAAAACCGGTCAACAGCAGCAATATTTAAAGTTTGGTCTCCTAAACATCCGATCACTGGCGCCAAAATCTCTCATTGTACATGAATTAATTACAGACAAAAGTTTTAACGCGCTCTGCCCTGACTGAAACATGGCTGAAAACCTAAATGATTACATCAGTTTAAATGAGTCGACTCCATCAGGGTACTTCCTGATGGAGGTGTAGAGGTGGAGTGGAGGTGTTGGAACTATCCCAGGTGGAGGTGTTGGAACTATCTATCGTCAGGAGCTAAATGTTACTCAGAGAACTGCTTGATCTTAATGTTACGCTTTATGGATGCTACAAAGAAATCTCTGTTATCTCTTTCTCTTATCTCTGTGTATAGACCACCAGGACCTTATATGGATTTTCTTAAGGAATTTGCTGATTTTATTTCAGACTTAATAATTAATAAAGACAGAGCACTTATTATCGGTGATCTCAACATTCATGTAGACAACAAATAATACAGTAGAGCTACTTTCACAAATTTATTAACATCTTTTTGGGCTAAAGCTAAATATAATCGACCCAACTCACTGCTGTAAGCATACATTAGATTTAATTATTTCGCATGGCATCGATGTTTTAGACCTAGATATCTTACCTCTAGTAGATGATATCACTGATCATTTCCTTATATCTTATAAACTCTCTGTAAGTGAGATTAACCGAGCCACACCTCGTTACCAACTGGGTAGAACCATTATCCAAACCACGGTAGATAAATTCACAAACAACCTACCAGATCTATCTGACCTGCTCCGCAAACCTGAGAAAGCAGATGATCTTGAGCAAATGATCAACAGTATGTGCAGTATCTTCACTCGCACATTAGATACTGTCGCTCCCATCAAGTTAAAAAGATTAGAGAGAATAAAAGTGTACCATGGTACAATAGTCATACACACGCTCTAAAAACAGCTACTCGCTCACTAGGAACGTAAGTGGAGAAAGACTAAGCTAGAGGTTTTAGAATTGCCTACAAAGGACATTATGTGCACTTATAGACAGTCACTAAAAGCAGCCAGAGCCGAGCACCTCCGTATACTCATTGAAAGCAACCAAAACAATCCTAGATTTCTATTTAGCACAGTAGCTAGATTAACATATGATCGGTCAGCAATGAACGCTGCACACCCTCTCAGTTAAGTAGCAATGACTTCATACAATTCTTCACTAATAAAATAGATAATATCAGACTTAAAATAACAGAAAAACAACCCTTAACTTTGTCCTTTGGTCCAGCCTCACTCAGTACCCAGCAAATTCAGTTACAGTGTTTTGCAACCATAGGACAGGAAGAGTTAAATAAACTAATCAATAAGTCTAAATCTGCTACATGTGTATTAGATCCTATTCCAACTAAATTTCTGAAAGATATATTACCAGCAGCTGGTGAACCTCTTCTAAATATTATTAACTCCTCTCCTATCATTAGGTCACGTTCCCAACCCATTCAAATTAGCAAATTATTGAAGCCTATGATCAAAAAGTTGTGTCAGGCGCAGTTATGCTCCTTCTTAAAGATGAATGACGCGTCTATGAGGAGTTTCAGTCAGGTTTTAGACCGCACCATAGCTTTCAGAAACCGCATTAGTTAAAATCACTAATGACCTCGTCTTATCCTCCGACTGAGCTGCGCTCGCTACTCTGTTTTATTGGATCTCACTGCTGCATTTGACACCATAGATCATAATATTCTCCTGGAGCGTTTAAACACCGCTGGTGTGTACAGGGACAGGCTTTAAAGTGGTTTAAATCTTACCTATCAGACCGTTATCAATTTGTAGATATAAACGGAGACCGCTCTAGTATAATGCCTGTAAAGTGTGGTGTGCCTCAAGGATCAGTTTTAGGCCCCTTACTGTTTCTCTATATACATGCTGCCCCTGGGGAACATTATTAGAAAGCACAGGGTTAATTTCCACTGTTATGCAGATGACACACAGCTATACATTTCATCTAAGCCTGATAAGTTATCAGAAATGTCTAAATTAACAGAGTGTGTTAAAGACATAAAAGACTGGATGACTAGAAATTTTCTTCTATTAAACTCTAATAAAACAGAGGTGCTTCTTATTGGCCCAAATTCATGTTTACAGCAAATTTCTGAGCTCAAACTACAATTAGATGGATGTGATATAAAACGTTACTCCGACAGTTAAACACTTGGGTGTGATATTGGACAGCAACCTGTCCTTCGAACACCATATCACTCATGTTACAAAATCTGCCTAGTTTCATCTTAGAAATATTGCTAAACTCAGACACATGCTCTCTCTCAGATGCAGAAAAGCTAGTTCATGCGTTCATGACATCTAGACTGGATTACTGTAATGCGCTGCTCGCTGGTTGTCCAGCATCTTCAAAAACAAGCTTCAGTTAGTGCGAAGAACGCAGCCGCTGAGTTCTTACCAGGACAAGGAAATATGATCATATAACCCCAGTTTTATCCTCCCTGCACTGGCTGCCTGTTAATTTCCGGAATTGATTATAAAGTACTGTTACTGACCTACAAGGCTCTAAATGGTTTAGCCCCATTTATCTAACCAGCCTTCTGTCTCGCTTCACAACCTGTCACGCTCTTTAAGATCTCAAAACTCAGGGCTCCTGGTAGTTCCTCGTATAGCAAAGTCTACTAAAGGTGGTCGAGCGTTTTCACATTTGGCACCCAAACTCTGGAATAACCTTCCTGCAAATGTTCGGGATCAGACACACTCTCTCAGTTTAAGTCTAGGCTAAAGACATATCTTTTAGCAAAGCATACTCATAAAGATTCACATAAACCTATGCTGCAGTACATCGTGATTCCCAATAGTATGAATGGCGCTACGCTAATTATCCTTTGTCTCCACCTGGGATGCATCCCGAGGCATCTAGTTACCGAGCCTCTCCAGTGGACCCAGTGATGCGATGGCGTCGAGGAAAACTTTACCTTCCGTCTGGACTACTTCTAACTTGAACTTTCTGCATTGTAATTCATCCTGCTGTATTGTAATGCATCCTGCTGTGTAGTGATTTGCTTTTGTCTGTGGAATGATTTGCTTTTGTTATGTAATAATTTGCTTTTGTGAAGCTGCTTTGGAACAATAGCCATTGTAAAAAGCGCTTATACAAATAAACTTGAATTGAATTGAATTGACTGTCCTGGTTGAGCAGAGAAACACAGAACAGGAGAAAGCAGCCCCGTGTCGAGGCTCTTCACTGATCTGATCTGCTCCACTGAGAGACTTCAGACCGAACTACTGGAGATGATGGCTAAAGATGAGAAACATTGAGCTGGAGCAGAGTGAAGCCGCAGCGGTCGGTGTGTTTGTGGATTATGACGAGGGTCTGGTCTCCTTTTTTTATGATGTGGAGTCCAGCTCTGTGACGGCCTGAGTGGTGGCCGCACATGAGTGGTAATATACCCGTATCACCTTTTTCACACACACACACACTTTTGTAAATCATGTTTATTTATTTATGGTTTAGTTTAACTTTCTTGTCAGTTGCATTTAATCACATAAGCATACATGATTTATAACTTTATTTTCCATAGGTTTCATTTATAACATACATTGTTACTGATTTTGGAGTGCACACAAATTAGTTGCTTTGTATGTGTTATTTACCTTTGTTTCTATTTTGAGTTAAGTTTTACCGCGA
The DNA here is from genome assembly GCF_018831695.1 of Puntigrus tetrazona. NCBI lineage: Eukaryota > Metazoa > Chordata > Actinopteri > Cypriniformes > Cyprinidae > Puntigrus > Puntigrus tetrazona. The sequence goes on along the minus strand of NC_056702.1, from coordinate 22,196,249 downwards.
CGTGTGGCGGCGATTGTCAGGCCCAAGTACTTCAACTTCCTGGTGTGACGGAAATTAGAGTCCGGTGGAAACTGGGAATTTAGAAGGCAAACGGGTCTCCTGGGCGTACGCATTCGGAGAGATGGTCAGGGGACGAGCAAGAAAGGAAAAATTGCTGATTTTATTAATTATATTTAGTTGTCTATTTGTTGTTTGGTTATGGGTTAGGTTCTTTGGGGATGATTTAGTGTTTCTTTGTGCTAGGTTTATCTTTTTTGATTTGATTCATCTTGTTAAATGTGAAGTATTGTTGATTTCCCTCCTCTTAATTTGTAATGGGCCCATCTTTCTTTATAAGCTGTTGTGTTGTCCATTTTTGGGCTTTTTGTTTTTGGTCTGTTTCTGTCTGTCTGGTTTGTTGTGTAAAGTTACCTTTTGAGTTTAATTAAAAAGTTTTTCTGGTGACGTTGGTGTTCCTTTGTCTTTGACCTCTCGGTCCTCACATATGGTGTCAGAGTGGGATATTCCAGCCAGTCAAGGACACCAAGCTGTTTTATTTCTTTTTTTGCCCACGTGGTAGTGTTTTGTTACTGTTATGAGCCGTGCTTCAAAGAAAGGTATACCTAAAGCACCTCCCCTGCAGCAAGAGGAAGAAAAAGGTGAGGAGAAGACCAGGATGTGGTGGAAGGAGTTGAAAGGCAAGGCAACTGGAGATCAGGATATCTCAGTGAATGAGTTGGCAAATTTACTTCGGGCCCATATGGCAGGGGATGGATGGCCAGGAGGCCACAGAGAAAGCAGGAGCAGGCAGCTCAGGAGCGACGCTTTAAGGCTTTGCAGCACCAGTTCAGTCTTTTTGCAGTTGGAGGTCCAGGCACGAACCTCGCCTAATCCTTCCTCCCAAATCTTCCCTTACCTGATACAGGCCAGAGAGGGCCTGATGTGGATTTGGCAGTTTCTGATGGACACTCTGAGGTGTCTGTTCCTCAGCGGTTGTAATCCAGTGGAGGGCAGTATAGGTCCACCATTGTCTCAGATACCTCGACTGGAGAAGCTGAGCGACACGGATGATGTAGAACATTTTTAGTTACCTTCGAAAGAATTGCTGTGCCTGTAGGTGGACCAGAACTGATTGGGTTTGGCATTTAATCCCTCTACTGACTGGTAAAGCAAGAGCCGCTTATGTCAACATGGATCTGAATGAATCTATTGACTATGATAGAGTGAAGTGTGCTATCTTAAAGAAATATGATGTCAATGTTGAAACTTACAGACAAAAGTTCCGTTCCCTGACAGTAGATCCAACAGAGAGCCCAAAAGAGCTTTACAACCGGCTCAAAGAACTCTTTGGAAAGTGGATCCAGCCTAAAAGGAAAACAGTGGAGGAGGTGAGTGAAATAATCATTCTGGAGCAATATCTGAGAATGTTGTCTTCTGAACTCCAGGTGTGGGTTCGAGAAAGGGATCCCAGAACAGCACTGGAAGCAGCATCCTTGGCAGAGGTGTTTGTTGCTGCCAGAGGAAAAAAATAAGCCGTGGGCTTGAAACTGGTCAATGATCGCTGCTTCTTCTGATGTGCCTCACTTCCAGCCAAGGAAGGTAGAGGGGTCTGTAAGCCATATATGGGAAAAAGTGCTGCCTAACTTAAATTTTGCTTCTAAACGACCTCCCATATGTTACCTGTGTGGCCAAGAAGGGCATACAAAGCCAAATTGTCCAAAGGTATCAGCTCAGTTTACACAGCTATGCCTAGTACCTGGGAGGGGAGCAACAAAGACCCCAATTCCACTGAGAACTGTAAATGTAGAGATAAATGGTGAGAAATTGGCTGCTTTGGTTGACACCGGCAGTGACAAGACTTTGGTGAGAAGAGAATTTATACCGCCCTCTTTAATTAGCACAGTGGGCAGATTACCTATTTGCTGTGTGCATGGGGACGAGAGATTGTTACCTACCGCCAGTGTTTATGTGAAGATAGGGGACCAGACCTATCTGGTGGAGGTGGGGGTGACTGATAACTTGTCTTTCCCTGTGATTCTGGGCCAGGGATATACCAGTATTGTTGGAGTTGTTGCGTACAGTACAGCAGTGCCAGATGGTGGTGACTCGAGCAAAGGCGAACCAGTCAGAGGAGATTGGGCACACACTAAGCACTTTGCCTTTTTTCAATGAGGAGATTGAGGCTGGAGTGCCAAAGAGGAGAAAGACTAAAATGGAAAAGAGACAAGAAAAGGTAAAATATGCTGCTCGTACAGTACCTGAAAATACACTTTCTAACTTGCCTGTGAACTTTCAGATACCCACTAACATCATTCAGCTGCAGCAGGAAGACTGTAGTCTCACCGAGTGCTTTGCTAGAGCTGCAGGTGAAAGGGAAAGACCGCTAAAGGACGGTGCAGCCAGGTATGTGATAATGAAGGGGTTGCTCTATCGAGAAATCGGGGCCCAGAGACAATTGGTGGTTCCACAGTGTGTTCGAGAGAGGGTGTTACATCTTAGCCACTCTATTCCTTGGGCTGGCCACCTGGGGAAGAACAAGACAACTGCGAGAATCAAAAGTATTTTTTCTGGCCTGGTTTGAATGTAGATGTGGCTCACTTTTGTAAAAAGCTGTCCTGTCTGTCAGAAAGTTTCTCTCAAGCTGTCCGTCAAAAGCACCATTACAACCGCTTCCCCTTATTGGTACTCCATTTGAAAGACTTGGAATGGATGTTGTTGGTCCCGTGGAGATGAGTCGCTCTGGGAACCGCTTTATGTTAGTGATAACTGACTATGCCACCAGATACCCAGAGGTATTTCCATTAAAATCCGTGAAGAGGCAAAATCAGTAGCTACGTCCTTGGTTCAGTTATTTTCCAGGGTAGGATTTCCTGCAGAAATTCTAACTGACCAGGGCACAAACTTTATGTCTACCCTGTTGAAGCAGGTTTACCAGCTACTGGGAATCAAGAGTCTGCGCGTACTACCCCTATCATCCTCAAACCCGATGGGTTGACTGAACGATTCAATCAGACTTTGAAACAAATGTTACGCAAGTTTGTCAGTGAGACTGGTCGGGATTGGGACCAATGGTTGCCCTACCTGCTATTTGCATATCGGGAAGTCCCCACAGGCTTCTACGGGGTTTTCACCTTTTGAATTGTTGTATGGCCATGACATCAGGGCCGTTGGCTTTGTTACAGGAGATGTGGGCGGGGAGGTTCTGGAAAAGATCCCTAATGTGGTCTCCTACGTTATACAAATGAGGGAAAAGTTGCAGGACATGACTGCTTTGGCCCAGAATCATTTGTAGAAGCCAAGGAACAGCAGAAAACCTGGTATGATCCTCTGGCTGAGAGAAAGAAATCTGGAGGTCGGGGGAAAGGTACTTGTCATGTTGCCCAGTCAAGAGAGTAAACTGTTAGCCAAATGGCAGGGTCCTTATGAAATAAGAAACGCCTGGGTCCTACAACATATGAAGTCCGAATACCTGGTCAGGATCGTTCCAGTCGTATTTTGCATGTTAACCTATTGAAAGAGTGGGTTCCCGTTCTGAAAAAGCACAGTCCCTCATGATTCGCTCGGTGGTAGAGGAAGAATTAGAGGAGCAGTATCTCCCACAGCCAGTTCCTGGAAATCTTGGGCTAAATCATCTAACAGCTTCCCAGAAAACACAGGTACAATCTCTCTTTACTTCAAAAGTATTTTCAGAATACCCGGCTTTACACGCCTAATTGGAGCATGATGTAGTGCTGAAGCCTGGTGCTGTGGTGAAACGCCAGAGTTATAGAATTCTGAACGGTTCCAGGCGACTTTGCAAGAGGAGGTGGACCTTATGCTCCGTCTGAACATTATTGAGCCGTCAAACAGTGAGTGGTGTCATCCCATAGTCCTTGTGCCAAAGAAGGATGGGAGCATTAGGTTCTGCATTGATTTTCGATATTTGAACTCTGTATCCCAGTTTGATTCCTATCCTACCCTCGTATCAGTGACTTAATTGATCGCTTGGGTCAATCTATGTATCTGGCGACAATGGACCTATCTAAGGATATTGGCAGATCCACTGTCTCAATCCTCTCGTCATCTGACTGCCTTCAGAACTCCAGGTGGGCTATTCCATTTTAGGTACTACCCTTTGGCCTTCACGGGGCTGTGGCAACATTTCAGAGGTTAATAGACCAAGTATTACGTGGTTTACCATTTGCTGCTGCATATCTCGATGACATTGTTGTTTACAGTAACACCTGGGAGGAACATGTGCGGCATCTCCAGGAAGTGGTGCAGCGCCTTCAGAGGGCCGGCCTCACTGTCAACCCCAATAAATGTGCTATAGCTAAACAAGAGACCGTAGTATCTGGGCTATGTCATTGGCGAGTGTTGTACGACCACAAGTTCAGAAAGTTCAAGCTTTGAAGAAGTGTGTGGTGCCTCAGACACGCAAGGACCTGCGATCCTTCTTGGGTATGGCTGGATTTTACCATCGGTTTGTCCCCAATTTCTCTAGCAGAGCAGCTCCTCTAACCGACATGGTGGGGGCACGTTGTTCGAACCGGCTGCAGTGGACTGAGGAGCGGTTGAGAGCTTTCAAGATGTTCAGGAGCTTTGACAACCGACAGTGTTTTGCATAACCCTGACTTTAGTAAGCCTTTTTGTTGTACAGACAGATGCCTCTGAGAGGAGTGGGAGCTGTTCTATTGCAGGGGCCTTCAGAGAGCCAGTCGACAGTGGCTTATATTAGTCGTAAACTGTTTCCAAGAGAGGTACACTATTCAACAATAGAAGGGAGTGCTTGGCCATAAAGTGGGCTTTGGATTCTTTGCGGTATTACCTACTGGGACGTGAATTTACCTTGGAGACTGATCACAAAGCTTTGCAGTGGTTGGAGAAAATGAAGGATTCTAATGGGAGAATTACAAGATGGTATCTTGGCCTACAGCCCTTCGATTTAAGATTCCAACATGTGCCTGGTAAAGCTAATGTTACTGCAGACTATCTCTCTCGCTGTAATGTGTGAGATTTCTGAAGGAGGGGGAAATGTGACGGGCCTGAGTGGTGGCGCACATGAGTGGTAATATACCCGTATCACCTTTTTCACACACGACACACTTTGTAAATCATGTTTATTTATTTATGGTTTAGTTTAACTTTCTTGTCAGTTGCATTTAATCACATAAGCATACATGATTTATAACTTTATTTTCCATAGGTTTCATTTATAACATACATTGTTACTGATTTGGAGTGCACACAAATTAGTTGCTTTGTATGTGTTATTTACCTTTTGTTTCTATTTTGAGTTAAGTTTACCGTGACGTGTGGCGACGATTGTCAGGCCAAGTACTTCAACTTCCTGGTGTGACGGAAATTAGAGTCCGGTGGAAACTGGGAATTTAAAGGGCAAACGGGTCTCCTGGACGTACCATTCGGAGAGATGGTGAGGGGACGAGCAAGAAAGGAAAAATTACTGATTTTATTAATTATATTTAGTTGTCTATTTGTTGTTTGGTTATGGGTTAGGTTCTTTGGGGGATGATTTAGTGTTTCTTTGTGCTAGGTTTATCTTTTGATTTGATTCATCTTGTTAAATGTGAAGTATTGTTGATTTCCCTCTTAATTTGTAATGGGCCCATCTTTCTCTTTATAAGCTGTTGTGTTGTCCATTTTGGGGGCTTTTTGTTTTTGGTCTGTTTCTGTCTGTCTGGTTTGTTGTGTAAAAGTTACCTTTTGAGTTTAATTAAAAGTTTTTCTGGTGACGGCTGGTGTTCCTTGTCTTTGACCTCTCGGTCCTCTCAAGCTCTCATATCTACTCTTTCACCGATCAGTCTTTCACTGAAAAACTCTATCCATATTTTAGCCCAATGTTAAACTATGGAGGTAAAAACTCAAGCCCACTGATCATCACACCTGTCAGTTATAATAAATGAATTTACACTTCTAATATAAAATACAAGATTATAATAATGATTTCTACAAATCTGACAGAATTATGTTTTGCAATTGTTTTTTATTTTGAAAATGCAATAATTACATATTTTAATATATAATTTATACATTATTAATAAAATAATGTGTTTGTCCGATCGATTTTATTATATTTTTCATAAAACATCCATGACATTTCATTCAAAGTAAAAACAGAACTAGTAATCTTAGTTAAACTGTTGTTTCAGTGCTTTCATCATTTACCACTGATTTATGAACTTTTAAACAGCTGAATCTGGGTAAGTTTTATAAATACAACAAAATAATAAGAAATTAACAGCGTTTTGAACAAAGCTGAAAAGACTACTTTCTTGGTGACATTTTGTTTCATAACATTACAATTTTGATGCTGTTTTATGTCTGATGATTGTGTTAGATTGCATGTGGAGGCATCTATTGTTCTTATTGTTTCTTCTTTAGTTGTGTTTGTTTTTTTGTTTTTTTTGTAATTCTATACAGAAAATATGTGCTAGCGCCCCCTACAGCATAGGAATGATAACACCGGTTCTAGGAGCACAGTTAAATACGTTTTCAACTTAAATGCATGCTTAAATATACTTAGATCTTTTATAGGTATATGTCAAGTATACTTAAAGAAATGTTAATGCATTTTGTGTTATTAAAATAACTTGTGTTACGAAACGGACCTGGACACAAAGGTAAATTGAGATAATAAATGAGTTTACTGACACAGATTAAAAATCACATTCTCAGTTATGGACATTTATTGTCGTTGGCTTTATAATCTATAATCCAATCTACACCCGGAACATTTAAACCTCATTTACGCACATTTTTCTTGGCTATATTTATGCGGTGAGCCCTATAAGATCAACAGAGTAGCTGCCGATGTACCAAAGGTTGAATTTACACAACCCCACTCCATGCAGGTCATTTACAGGAAATCTCTGCTGGACTGCAGTGAACTTTAACTCTATAGAATGGCTTGTTTGTTTCATAAAACCGCATTGATTTTTACTGCCAAGAGCTTTATTTATCGGTCCCATTTTATGTTAAGCTGTCTCAACGCCTACCATAATATTAAGTATTTGATGCACGATGCACTTTAGCCATGAAATACTTACAGTATTAATGCTATATACTTTAGCAAGTATGTTGTAATATAATGTATTTATATTGTACTTATTCTAGAATTGCAGGTGCATTTCAACTGTTTTATTTTCATAGAAAACACTTCAAATGTTTTATATCTTAAACTTGTAACATTTTAAACATTTATTCTGAAAATCAGTGTACTAACAGAACAACCTGTCAACCCTGTTAAAGAAAAAATGGGTCAAACATATAAACTAACAATTCTAACAATTTAAAACCATGCCCTCCTTAAAAGAACGCTTGTGTTTCAATCGTTAATCCAACTTTAAACCTAATACGATGCAGACTTTTGTTTTAGAGTCCAAAAGCCAAATCCAACCCATTTAACCAAAAAGTTGCCAACATGGTATATATTTTCTCTAAACATAGCTTTAAAAATGAATGAAATTCTTTACAATTTCACGTAGTAGTAGTGCTATTTCGGTCAATTAGCTCCCAATCAATTTGTTAACAAAAAACACGCCAAATTATCATTTTTAACATGAAAGCTGTAAACAAACAGGAGTTGACATTGATGGTAACAGAGTTGATATCAGATAACAGAAGACCAAAAACAACAACATTTTCTTCTAGATTCTTGTGTGTTTGATTCTGGAAGATAGGAAACAATGGGAAAAATGATAAAAATGAAAACACAACCAGTTTGTTGCCTGAATAGTACTTGGTGTTTTTAAATTGTACATCTGTAAACTGAAGCAGCATATTATTACAAAAAAAACCCCAGTTTGATAAAACATTATCAAATGCAAACAGAACGACTGAGAGCGATCAGTCTGGACTCTGAGGCTGGCGGAGGGGGGTTTAAGTTCACAGATGCTCACAGGAAGAGACGCTCAAACAATCAGGATGGACGTGAAGCTGCTGTTTCTGACTGTTGCTCTTCTCTCCTCGCCGCTCCTCACATTATGTGAACCTCTGTGAGTATCAAACGCGGCCGTTTCTTCATGGAGTTACTAACAGATTCGTCCTCAAACATTCTGGTTCGATCTCCTCAGATACGTTCTGTTAGCTTCTAATTTGCTGAGAGTGGGTTCCTCAGAGAACGTGTTTGTGGAGGCTCAGGATTACTCTGGAGATCCCTTTCAAGTGAAGATCACAGTAATGAACCACCCGAAAAAGAACACAGAAATACTGTCGAAATCAGTGACACTGACTAAGGACAACAATTTCCAGAACCTTACAGATATAAAGGTGATGCCACTTTTCACACTTTTACTTAATGCGTTAAATGTAAAATGCTGCTGTGGCTGTATAATTAACATTTTATATAATAATTTATTTGAATATGAGAGTGTGTGAGTGGATGTGTCTGTTTTGCACTTTTGATGTTCCAGAGTTTTATTTTGCACACATCAGTTCATTGTTGTGTGTCTGTCTAAGTGTGTGTATATATATATATATAAATGAATCCCTGACTTTGTTTTACTTTATTTCCTCTGAATGTGTATTAGAATTGTCTATAGCATTTCTCTTGGTTGCGCTGCTTCCAGTAGTGTATGTTTATATTAGAGCTTTTATCCAATCATATTTCAGCAATCGTGTTGCCAGGGTCACACGCTGTTTGAGAACCACCAGCAGAAGAACACAGAAAGCACACGTGAAAACAAGGCCCCTAGACAGTGACCATGTGCTGATTCACTGGAAGTTGTATGTTGGGTCAATATAATGAATTTAAGTTGAAATGACATGTTTTCTGTTGCATAAACTTGACTGAACTAGAGTTTACAACAACAAAATTGTAGTATTCGTACTATCAGATAGAAGTACCTCGTTAAAGCAACAACTTTTTACAGTGCCCTTTCTTGCCTAACGACGACATTCAGTGACACAATGATATTTATAAAAGTAGTGGATCAACCATAACAACCGTTGTGAGAACTGATGTAAGCAGAGCGATACAAACAGTTGATGAATATCCTGTGGCTGGATAGACTAATCAGATTTTAGGACCAAGAGTAATGGTCCAAAATCAATGACTGAATGTAAATATTTTCTTGTATTTAGATCCCTGCTGATAGGAATCTGTTCTCTGATGATCCGCTGGAGAAGCAGTATGTGTATCTACAAGCTAGGTTTCCATCCGTCATTCTGGAGAAAGTGGTTATGCTCTCATTTCAGACCGGATATATCTTTATCCAAACAGACAAACCCATCTACACGCCTGATAGCACAGGTATGATTAAGTGCTAAAACATACAGCGCTTCAACGAAAGAGTACCTTAAATATGACTCCTAATGCCACTCCTTGTATTTTTTTTTGCATTGTATATATATATATATATATATATATATATATATATATATATATATAATATATATATATATAAATAATGTCAGTTTTTATTTTTTACGGCACACAATTTGTCATTACAGAGATTTGTCGTTTTATGCAAAATAACGTTCTATACTTGGCCTTAAAGTTCACACTTGACGATGTGTATGCGTACAAGTCTAAAATGCATAAAATTATGTTTTAAAACATTCTTTTGCAGTTCTTTACAGGATCTTCTCTCTGATGCCCAACCTGAAACCATTTAACAATACTGCAATCAAAGTGGAAATAATGGTTACTTCACACACACACACAAACAACTGCACACTGTAAAACAATGATTTATTCAATAAAATTGTTTCACAATATTACAAGCAGTATTATTAATTCAACACATTAGAATTCACTAGAATTAGCCAAATTAAATGCTTACAATTAACCATCAAAAATAAATAAGACAGCATGGCGTTTTGGTTGATTGCATGGAGACAATACAGAAATCATGTTTATCGTGTAAAGCTTGTGTTTTAATGAATAAGTTCATAAATTATGATTATTGCCACCATTTTTAAGCTACTTTTCCCTGAGCTCTTCAGCATCGCCATCTTGCTTTGGTCTGTCTATTTTGATGGACTGAGTGAAAGATGAAAGAGGTGAAGCGATATGTACATAGGTGGAGCAAGATTCTTTATCGCTCCGTCTTTTAAAACAATTTTAATTGAGTAAAAACAGTGAATAATGTTTTTAGTGTTGTGAGCATTTGATGATCTATCTGTCTTGTTTTTGAAGAATCCACAAGGCATCACAGTTGAATCATATAATATACATACATTAAAATGGAATAAAGTCTGGAACGTATCATATCCCTAATGTTGCCTGGTGAGTAAAAGTCTATCAGGACTGAAGCTATTTAACCAAACATATGCTTAAGGTCAATGTCTGATAAATATTTAACAAATAGCAGCAGAATCCAGCTGTTCATAGTCTGTTGTCATCTGTTTTGATGTCATGAAGACGTGTATGATTCTGGAGGTGTTCTGTTTGTCTCAGGTCTGGGATCTGGAAGGTGGTCGCTCATTTCTCGAACACTCCTCAGAAGACGTTCACTGAAGACTTTGAGGTCAAAGATTACGGTAAGTCACATGTCTACAAACAGGAATGTCAAAAGTAAACTTGTCACATCGGGTGTCTTTTGTCTGGTTCGTTTTAGTGCTTCCAACGTTTGAAGTCAAATTAAAGCCCAGTAAGTCATTCTTCCATGTGGATGATGAGAGTCTGACAGTCGACATTGAAGCCAAGTAAGAAAAAAAACTGAATCTGCTACAAAATAACGCATCATGTGCAGCCAAACTAAACTTTATTTTGTTATTTCTGTCAAAATCTTTGGTGAATTAACAGAACGTTTTGTGCGACCTCACCATTATTGCAATTGCATTTACAGTTAGAGTTAACTGATTTCAGATGTATTCACTAAATGTTAGGAGTTTATTCTGTTTTGGGTCCCTAGTGGCCGCTATTGTGCTTTTTCTGTGATGTCTCTGTTTTTGTCCTTGCCCTACACTGCATTTTCCCGCCATTTTTGATTGCCTGATTATTGTCAGATGTGTTAGTCATGTGATCTAAGTTACCTGCCTATTTATATTGGGCCTTGTGGGTGAAATGTCACTGAGTCTTCGCTTTAAGTCATGCTGGAGAGTGACCTGTTTTTCTAGTCTTTATCTCTGTCCTTAAGCCAGAAAGTTAAGTTTTTTGTGATTATCCTTTAAGTTTTGTTTTTTTGTTTTGCCTTGCATTCTTGGATTTCCACTGTGGATGTTAAGTTAAGTTTTCATGATTTTCTCAGTTCTGCCCTGTGCTGTTTATTGGACTTTATCATTTCTATTTTTTGAATTCTTTGTTGCAATTTTGATCTTCTGTGGATTCTAAGTTCTTGAAATAAACTCTGAGAAGACTTTTACACCTCTGCACTTGAGTCTCCTGAGTAGCTCACTTTGATTGAACTTCACCTTTCACACCAGCGACCCGGGTTTGATTCTTGACAGAAGACTCAGTCATGACTGACTCAGCAGAGGCTGCGCACAGTGTTCCTGCTACAGAGTTTGAGAAACTCATGGCGGCTATCACCAGCTTCGGATCCACCATGGATACACATGGCCAAGCACTGACCAACCAACAGGAGATTCTGGCGCGCCATGATGCCATGCTCCAGCAAATTGGAACGACTCTTCAGAGCCTGATTTCCCCAGCTCCCCCAGCACAGCCAATGCCTCCTGCTCATGGAACTGAGGTACCTCAGCACCACAGAGGTATGATGGCAAGCAGGGTGAGTGCCGGGGCTTCCTAACTCAGTGCGAGCTTACATTTGAGCTACAGCCTGCATCCTATCCTACTGACCGATCTAAGATTGCATATGTGATAACCCTGCTAATTGATAAAGCCCGGGCATGGTCAACCTCCATCTGGCAAAGGCAGTGCTCTGATTTCAAGAGGTTTTCAGAAGATATGCTTTGAGTCTCAGCCAGGATGCTGCTAAACGACTAATGTCAATCCAGCAGGGAAGAAACAGTGTTGCTGACTATGCCATTTCATTCCGGACCCTTGCAGCTGTTAGTGGGTGGAATGAGCCTGCCCTGGTCTCTGCATTCCATCATGGTCTATCAGATGCTGTTAAGGATGGATTGGCCTCTCTGGAATTTCCCAGTGACCTGGACTCCTTGATTTCACATGCCATTCGCCTGGATAATCGAATTCTGGAACCCTTCATCATTGTCAGTTGATTCCCAGAACCTATGCAGATTGGCCGCACCCGCTTGTCAGCAGCTGAAAGAGAGCGCCAAGAAGAGAAAGGTGCTGCATCTTCTGTGGCAAACCAGGCCACTTTCGAGTTTCATGCCCAGAGCTCTGGGAAAAGAGCAGATCCGTCCAGCCGAGGGAGGGTTGTGACGGGAGCTACTCTGTCTCCCGAGTTTCCTGGCCAAGGAGTCTACCTTCCCATTTCCATCTCCTGGGGTGAGTCTGTTCATTCTTGTATGGCCCTGGTGGACTCAGGGCAACCGTAATTTTATGGACACAAACTTTGCCTCAAGTTCAAAATTCCACTTATTCCTCTTAACGTTCCTCTGTCAGTTTCTGCTCTAGACGGCCAAGCATTGGGTGATGGCAAGGTCACTCAAGTAACCTCTCCCTTGCGCTCCAGTCTGAAGCCCATCGAGAAGAGATTTCTTGCATCTCATCCATTCACCCAAATTTCCAGTAATTCTTGGCATCCCATGGCTTACCCGTCACAACCCCACATTGATTGGGTGACTGGCGTGTCATTGAGTGGGGTCCTACTTGTCACGCTACCTGCCTCTTTCCAGTCCTCTAGTTTTGCCTATTGAGTGCCTGTGCAATTGATCTCCTCCTGGCACCAGTCCTCCACGTGGGCGAATTTTTCCTCTCTCTGCCAGAACGCAAGGCCATGGATGACTACATCAAGGACGCCTTGGCCTCTGGATTTATTCGACCATCCACTTCGCCTGCTGGGGCCGGATTTTTTTGTCAGCAAGAAGGACGGTGGGCTCCGACCTTGTATTGATTACCGTGGATTGAATAAGATGACTATCCGTAATAGATACCCACTTCCGCTGATGTCCACAGCCTTTGACGTGCTCCAGGGTGCCACTGTTTTCACTAAATTGGACCTGCGCCATGCCCACCACCTTATCCGTATTAGGCAAGGGGATGAATGGAAAACCGCCTTCAATACCCCCTCAGGACACTATGAATACCAGGTGATGCCTTTTTGGTCTTACTAATGCACATGCAGTCTTTCAGGCTCTTATTAATGATGTGCTTAGAGATATGATAAATCATTTTGTGTTTGTCTATCTTGATGATATACTCATTTTCTCTAAGTCACTACAGGAGCACCGGGTTCATGTACGGAGGGTCCTTCAACGACTTTTGAAGAACCACCTTTTTGTTAAACCGCAAAAGTGCGAATTCCATGTCTCAGAGGTCTCATTTCTTGGATTTGTCTTGAGGGAAGGGCAGGTCCAGATGGACCCGTCAAAAACTGAAGCTGTACGGAAGTGGTCCACTCCTAAATCGTTGAAAGAGGTCCAGCAATTCCTTGGATTTGCAAACTTCTATTGCAAGTTTATCCGGAACTTCAGCTCAGTGGCAGCACCTATCTCTGCACTCACCAAGAAGAATGGAGCTTCTTTTGAGTGGACTTCCAAGGCAGAGGAAGCATTTCAAGACCTCAAGCTCCGCTTTTCCTCAGCGCCCATACTGGTCCTCCCTGATCCAGGGCAGCCCTTTATTGTTGAAGTTGATGCATCGGACGTTGGCATAGGAGCAGTCCTCTCTCAGCGGTCTAATGGTAGACTGCACCCTGTGCCTACTTATCTCACCGTCTCAACCCAACTGAATCACGGTATGATGTAGGAGATCGTGAGCTGCTTGCAGTGAAGAAGGCTCTTGATGAATGGAGACACTGGCTGGAGGGAGCACAACACCCGTTTCTGGTTTTGACAGACCACAAGAACTTGGAGTACCTCCAGCAAGCAAAACGCCATTAACCCTCGCCAGGCTCGGTGGGCTATGTTTTTCAGCCGCTTTGACTTCACCCTGTCATATCGCCCAGGCTCAAAGAACACTAAGCCAGATGCCTTGTCTAGGCAGTTTTCTCCTACTGGTAAAGTGAGTGAAGTCAGCACCCTCCCGTATTGTTGCCCTATCCGGTGGGGTGTTGAGGCAGCTGTTAGGAATGCCCAACATCAAGACCCAGACCCTGGAACAGGTCCACCTGGTCTTTTGTATGTACCTCGCCAGGTACGATCTAAGGTTCTCCAGTGGGGTCACCTCCTCCCACCTTACTGCACACCCGGGTCCCAAAGAACTTTGGAATTCCTGCAGAGACATTTCTGGTGGCCAGGCATGGGAAAGGACGTTAAGACCTTTGTGTTGGCCTGTTCAGTGTGCACCCAGAGTAAGAACCCACGTCAGCGCCCTCAAGGTCTGCTTCACCCTCTTCCTATCCCAAAGCGTCCCTGGTCCCATGTGTTGGCAGACTTCATCACTGGGCTCCCAGAATCCGAAGGTAACACAGTTATTTTAGTTGTAGTTGACAGGTTCTCTAAGGCTTGTCGATTTATTCCTTTATTGAAGCTTCCTTCGCCCTTGAGACTGCCAAACTAATGTTCAATCATGTCTTCCGAGTGTTTGGTCTTCCTCAGGACATTGTTTCGGACCGAGGGCCCCACTTCTCCTCCTGGGTGTGGCGAGCATTCTGCAGACTCCTCGGTGCCACTGCCAGTCTCACCTCCGGCTTCCATCCCCAGTCCAACGGGCAGACGGAGAGGCTCAACCAAGAACTGGAGGCCACCTTGAGGAGCCTGGCTATGGACAACCCATCTTCATGGAGCACCTGGTTGCCGTGGGCAGAATATGCTCACAACACCCTCCAGTCCTCTGCTACCAAGGTTTCTCCCTTTCAGTGCCAATTTGGTTTCCAACCCCTGTTTCCAGAACAGGAGGAGGACACTGGGGTTCCTCAGTACAACACTTCATCAGGCGCTGTAGGAGAATTTGGAGTAAAACCCGCAGGGCATTACTGCAGACATCCAGGTCCAACCAGTCCCAGGCCAATCGTCACAGGAGACCAGCTCAACATTTCTGCCCAGGCCAAAGGGTCTGGCTGTCTTCCAAAGATCTTCCCCTGCGGGTTGAGTCTCGTAAGCTCGCCTCGCTATGTAGGCCCTTTTGGCAGTGCTTCGCAGGATCAACTCTGTGACTTATCGGCTCCTGTTGCCCCGATCCCTTAAGATAAACCCCACTTTTCATGTTTCTCTGTTGCGCCTGTGCTGTTGTCTCCACATGCCCCTGCCCCTAAAGCCCCCCCTCCTCCCCGGTTCATCAATGGAGAGACTGTATTCACCATCCACCGTTTGCTCAATTCCCGTTGTGTGCGGGGTGGAATTCAGTATCTTGTTGACTGGGAGGGCTATGGACCCGAGGAGCGGTCATGGGTTCCTGCTCGTGACATTTTGGACAAAAAACTTTGTGAGGAATTCCATCGTACTCACCCGAACTGTCCAAAGATCGTCAGGAGACGCTCCTAGAGGAGGGGGTCCTGTTAGGAGTTTATTCTGTTTTGGGTCCCTAGTGGCCGCTATTGTGCTTTTTCTGTGATGTCTCTGTTTTTGTCCTTGCCCTACACTGCATTTTCCCGCCATTTTTGATTGCCTGATTATTGTCAGATGTGTTAGTCATGTGATCTAATTTACCTGCCTATTTATATTGGGCCTCGTGGGTGAAATGTCACTGAGTCTTCGCTTTAAGTCATGCTGGAGAGTGAATTCTTTGTTGCAATTTTGATCTTCTGTGGACACAAATAACCATTTGTTATTTTATGAAACGCAAACATTCCAAGCTGCTTTTAAGTCAGATAACAATGAATGTAAAGGATATAAAGCATATTATAAAGCAGAAACTAAATATGCTTTTGCAGGTATCTGTTTGGACCTAAGGTGGAAGGAGAAGCATTTGTGGTGTTTGGTGTGATGGACGGTGAGAAGAAAACAAGTATTCCTACATCTTTGGAAAGAGTTCAGGTTAGACACATTAGACATCTTAGACACTAAAAAAAAACTTTTCCTCACCTACTCTGCTGAAAAAAACAGGCTGGTCCTAGTTGGTTTAAGCTGAAAGTAGCTGGTTTTAGCTGGTCGACCAGCCTGACAATGTGGACAAAACCCCTCTAAAGCCTGCTGACCAGCTTAAACTGGCCAAGACCAGGCTGGGAGACCAGCTAAAACCAGCCTAATTAGCTTTTCACTGTGTCTTGTGAACTGATGTTACTGTTTTTCTCTTATATGAATAGATTGTGCAAGGCGAGGGTACTGTAAAACTGACCAATCAGACTATCTCTAAGAGCTGTTTGAACATTACCCAGCTGGTTGGACAAATGATCTATGTTTCAGTCAGTCTGCTAACACACAGCGGTAAGACTCAACAGGTCCATATGCATATGTTTACATGCGTGTGTGCGGTTTTATGTGAGAAGCTAACTGTGTGTTTCAGGAAGTGAAATGGTGAAAGCAGAAAGGAGAGGCATTCAGATTGTGACGTCGCCAGACACCATCCACTTCAGAAAAACATCACAGTACTTCAAACCCGGGAGACCCTTCTGACGCCTTGGTAAAGAACGTTCTTGAAATGTACATGTTGAATTCTGAATATTACTATAATACTTTCAGGTTAGCTGTTTTTGGAAAAATACACAATATGCAATAAGCAATGCATATGCCACTCCTCCCCAATTAATTATAGATGTATAAACAAATACACACACATTAAAGAATACTATATGCATGCCAGGTCAGTAGTTGGCAATCAAGAAACAACCTGCTAAAATGTAATATGCAAAATGAATGTAGAGCCGCTGGTCCAGTTGTTTTCTGAAATTAATGAGTTAGAGCTGCTGCTTGAAATATCCATGTTTTCGCCAGTTAACAAAGAAGCTTGTGAATAGTTTTGACAAGCTTGTTCTCTGGCTCAAAGAATAATTGTTCAAACCTTTTTATTCGGTTATTAAAATGAACTGATGAATGCCAATGTGTCATATAATCTTAACCATGAGCAGAAAGACTCAATTGAATAGGAGGATCCCTGCACTGGAATAAACAGACAGCAACATGAATTAAATTAAGATGAAATTTGCAGAGTCAAAATTTGGCTCAAAATCGGACCATGATCACACAGTGTATGCCCGGCCTAACGCTGATTGGCCAACACAGTATAACTCCTTTCACCAATGAGAAACCTTTTGGCACGCCCACACCTGTTACATGCTCAGTTATCCCTACTAGTATAAAACCATAAATTTATAATATCTTCCAGAATCTGAATTTATTTCGAATTCAGAGCAATTGTTAGCCAGAAAGTTTGGAACCTAAAATGATGTAGAAACAATCGCATCAGTATATTAACAGAAATTATTGTTCTGTTTTTTTTTTCTAAAAAAGGTTTATGTAACAAATCCTGATCAAACACCTGCTGCAAAGGTGGATGTCGAAGTGGAAGTTAAGAACAACTCTGAAGTGTACAGAAATCCAACAAATGCCAACGGCATTGCAAAGTTTACTATCAACACCAAGGGAGGATCTTCTACACTGGAGATTACTGTAAGACCTGCCATCACTGTTGATTAAGTACAAAATAGATAAGTTAACAGCTGTTGAGCAAGCAGTGGACCTGAACAAAGAACATCAGAAACCAATGCCTTTATTCCTTTCCAGGCAAAACCAAAGATCGAACATTAGGTGATGAACAGCAGGCAGTGAAGAAGATGACAGCCCATGCCTACATAACCAAAGATGGCTCCAACAACTACCTGCACATCGGCATTGATACTGCAGACCGTAAAATGGAGATTCAGTGAAAGTCAGTTTAAACACAGGAGTCAGTGGTCAAGATTTCACCTACATGGTAAAGATTGGCTATTTCTTAGTTTGCTGCACCAGAAACATTTCAGTTCTTTGTTTCTATCTCATTATTTGATAGCTTGTGTTTGAAACCATATAGCATCTTTTCATTTCTCCTTCATTTTCAGATCTTGAGTAAAGGTCAGATCGTTCAAGTAAACAGGTATAAGAGGGAAGAACAGTCTCTAGTGTCTTTGTCTCTGCTTGTAACCAAAGACATGGTGCCGTCGTTTCGCTTTTTGGCATATTATCATGTGGGCTGGAATGAGGTGGTGTCTGATTCAGTCAGGCTCGATGTGACAGACACGTGCATGGAAACGGTGGGTCAACAATCACAAAAAATTGATGAAGTGCCAAAGAACTACTCTCAGAATAAAGGTACAAATCGGTACCTTTTATGGTACAAGTGGCCGTCACTGGTGTGGTCCCCTGAAGGGTACAGTTTTGTATCTCTAGTTGTTCCTTTAAGCAGAGGTCAGGAAGTAGAAGTCATATTTTTATTCTAGCCATAAACTCAGCCGCTGATTTAACCAGTCATTCCTTTAAAGTCACAAGCTGGTCTCGAGTCAAATCCTGAGTCCTCAAAGAGTTGAAGTTAATGAGATAATTAATTAAACAATGCTTGTGCATTAGTAATGAAGACCTGCTGTTACTGAGAAATTACAGAGGATAAGATGTTGATGTTTTATTGTTTAAAATGATATCACCATCATAGAGATCAGTGTTTGTTTTAGCTGAGCTCCTGACTCCTCTGTTAGGTCTCGGTCTGTAGCAATACCCAAGCTGTTGAAAAACAGAGAGATTACTGAACTGATTAGTGGTTTTATATATATATATATATATATATATATATATATATATATATATATATATTATATATTTTAATATGATGACACAATTATCATTAGGGGTGTAACAATACCTCAAAATCGATATCCACTAAATTGCATTGACGCCACATGTAAAAAATTGGTATGCGATACCTTTATTTTGACACTCCCCATGTCCTTTTAATATTTTGCATTTGCCAATGTTGAAAACGTTGATCAATTGATTTTTCGAAGGAAATTTAACTGTTAGATCTGTGACAGAGCAAATGTTAGATGTGTTTGGCAGTAAATACTGAAGGCTTCACTGTGACATTATTTATTTTCCCCTATTTACTTTTCTTTATTTAAAAGAATAATGTTTTGGTAAGATTTTTATTATAAATGCAATTTAAAAAATTAAATGTAGTTAAAAATATAACTGCTCATGTAAACTAGGCATGTAGCATCAAAATAATCGAATCAGTATCGGTATCTGCAAATATCGTATCGCTGGTGCTTTTTATTTATCTATTTCAGTTGATTTCCTCTCTTCTTCACTGATGCTCATTGTAAACAGAAGGTATTCCTCACTAATCCACAATCGTCATTTAATTTGTCTCTTAATTATATCATTAACATTAGTTAATGACTAATGAGAAACAAGACTTTAAAGACTGGGATTTGACTTGAGACTTGCTTGTGACTTGAAAGGAATGACTTGGTCGCACATCTGTTTATTAGCAAATCCTGATGATTGGAACAAAACCTGAACCTGGATTTGCCACCTCTGCTTTTAAAACACATTGTGGGTACATAATGGTACCTTTAAAGGGCCCCATATTTCATCATAAATTAGGTCTAGGGCAATATAGATTCTTTAGGACATCAACACCTAATATAAAACTCCAAGAAGGTGTACAATATGGGACCTTTATATGTATGCAATAGGTCCTTAGGATACAATTAAATGTTTTGTTCCCATAGGAACAAAATTGTACCTCCGTGGTCCCTAAGAGTGCAGTGTCATTTATTATTATTATTACAGCTCAACCTTAAGTTAAAGGACAAGACGGAGGACACATATGGCACAGGAGATGAAGTCAAGCTGCAAATAACTGGAGATCCTGGATCTAAAGTTGGTCTGGTGGTGGTTGATAAGGCTGTGCATGTCCTCAACAAGAACAGACTAAGTCAGACTCAGGTGAAGAGTCTTTTTGAGATGTTATGGCACAATCATCAGTAACACTTTCTATGAATCCTGTACTTATATTACATCGTAAGGTCATTCTCAAGGCGTTATAACGACCGCATAATGAATTCTAAAAAATATAGCAAGTTATAAAATTTCGTGAATAATCCTAAAACCAATATAAGACATTAGAACACTTACACATTTGTTGTTTTAGCTTTTAAAAAGTATGAGTATGTATAACACGCGATCGTGTTCATCTGTAGATCTGGGACGTCATAGAGAAGCATGACATTGCATGTACAGCAGGAGGAGGAAGGGACGGCATGGGGGTTTTCACTGATGCAGGTCTGATGTTTGAATCCAACACTGCAGGAGGAACCAGCCCCAGAACAGGTCCAACTTATATTGATTACTTACACATAGAAAGTGTTATGTGTTTTTATGAATGATCAATGCTGTTTGTTGTGAGTTTCCTGTTGTTTTAGTTGCTCGTTTTTGGAACTTATTGGATTAGGTTTACTAAATCAAGTTAACTGTGTGTGTTTTTTAATTTTATTTTTAAAGTAAACTAATGTTTTCAAACGAAATGTCCTCTAGTGCCTGAATGTACCGTCCATGCAAAGAGAAAAACGAGAGCTGACAGTCTCCTGCAGATCACTAGTACACTGGGTGAGATGATTCTGTGTTAAATATCCTGAATACAAGTTAAGATATTTTGATGAAAACCAAGATATGTCTTTAATCTAGATTTAAACTGACAGAGTGTGTCTGCCTCCCGAACAGGGTTAGGGAGATTGTTCCAGAGTTTAGGTGCTAGATAGGAAAAGGATCTGCCGCCCGCGGTTGATTTTGATATTCTAGGTATTATCAAACGACCAGGCAGGACTATAATGTGATAAGAGCTTGCTCAAGTATTGAGGAGCTAAACCATTCAGGGCTTTATAGGTAATTAATAAGGATGAGGATGAGGATGGTATGACGTCGCTGTAATCATTGCATGACCTCTCGTGTTACTGGGTTGTTTTCTCAGCCGATGAATACTCTGGTGAACTGAAGCAGTGCTGCGTTGATGGGATGAGGGAAAATATACTCGGCTACACCTGTGAACAAAGAGCCACGTACATTGTCGAAGGAGAAGGCTGCGTCAACGCCTTCCTTTACTGCTGCGACCGGATTAAAACGATGAACAAGAACATGATGATTGAAGAGGAAGAGCTGATTCTGACTCGCAGTTTGTCACAAAATTTTTAATTATGTCCAAAGAATATTGGTGTCAACATGACTTAATTTTGTGTAACAGTTCATCAAAATTCATTATCTCTGATTCCTGTTTGAAGCTATTTATATTGTTTTTGATTGGATTTGAATTAGTTATCCAACATGTACATGTTCTCTTGCTTTAAAGGGTCTATTATTTCATTAATTAATTATTTTATCTGTTAAAACAGGCGATGATGATGATTATTATACAGACTCTGAAGAGATTACGTCCCGTCGCATTTCCCTGAGAGTTGGTTTTGGAAGGTGATTGATCTACCCACTTGTGAGAAATGGTAAGTAAAATCTTCAAAACATATTTTTATACTATCAGATGCCAACATTAACTGAATGAAGCCACTGCATTATTTGCTTTATTGTTGTGACTGAATTAATGATTCCTGGAGGAAATGTATCCCATCCCTGCTATAAACTCTGTAATGATAACAAACAGTAAAAGAGTACTTAAAAAGTTATTACATTTACTTTCCAGTGCAGAAACATCAGTCACAGAACGGTTCTTCCTAAAAGACTCTATCACTACCTGGCAGATCTTGGCTGTGAGTCTGTCACCAACACTCGGTAAGATGAAGCTGCAAACCCAGAATACATGCTCCGAAAAACATCATCATCCAGAATCTGCTGCTTTAAATCCTCCCGCGTGTCTGTGTTCCTCCTTAAAGGCATCTGTGTGGCAGAACCTAAGGAGATAGTTGTTTTTAAGAGCTTTTTCATTGACCTAAAGATGCCTTACTCAGTCGTGCGAGGCGAACAACTGGAAATCAAGGCCATTATTCACAACTACTCGAGAATGGACCTCAAGGTAGATTTTCAAACACTGAGTAAAGTAATCAGATTGATGTGCCTGTTTATGTGACACAATTATATTTGATCTTTTGACATGCGCACAGTGCAAAAACCATTTCAAGATGTTTGAATAAAAATCTATTGCCATTTTTGTCAAAAAAAAAAAACGAGATGAAAATGTTAGAGTGGGACGATTTGAGATAAGAATAATTCAGAACAAATCTGCTGCGTGGTTCGACTAAAACTAAAAACAATTTAGACGATGCACGTTTACTGTTTACTGTCTTTCTCCTGAAGAATCAGATTCAGTCGAAGGGTTTCGATGCCAAAAGACAGACTAAAGAGAATAAAGCCGAGTATCTCTCGTATCTCTTGTAATTGTGCCATGCCATGGAATCACAGCTGGAACCGTACCGTTTCAGCCCAATAATGCAAAGCTGCAGTTTTGTGTCAGTTATCCTGTTTTCACAAGGTGCGTGTGGAGCTTATGGAGACAGAAGATGTTTGCAGCTCCGCAAGCAAGAAAGGCAAATCTAGAATGAAAGTAAATGTTAAAAAAGGTTCCAGCGTACCCATTTCATACGTGATTATTCCCATGAAACTGGGAGTTTACACGATTGAGGTCAAAGCTTCAGCATATGATTACACTGATGGAGTGAAAAAGCCGTTGAAGGTGGTGGTATGTCTAAAAAAAGTCATTTTTAGCATTACAATCAATACAAGAACAGGAAACACCACAAGGATTTAATGCTGTCCGTGTTTCAGTCTGAAGGTGTGCTGACTCCGATACATAGAAAAAATGTGGAGCTCAATCCTGTTAAGAATGGTGAGATTTACTGTGAAGCACACAACAACAAGTCATTTAAATATAATCAGAACTAGTTATGACCAGATAAAGCTTCATGAGACTTGTGACTCTTCCTATGTCTTACTGTTCTTCTGTTTCTCTTCCCAAATGGTTTAGGGGAAAAAACGTTGGTTTTTAAATACAACACACCAGCTCATCGTCTTCCAGACACAGATGCTTACACATACATCTCAATTATTGGTAAGGAAAAATACATATCATGGTTAATTTCATGAATATTTGAAGTCGTATGTGTGTTTTTTTAAGGTAAGAGATATTCTATAATTTGTGAGATGAGTTAATAGTTACACCATGGTTTTGCTACACTAACTATACTTCAATTATGGTATTCGTTCTAAAATTCATAAGTGAAGATCAAGAAACCCTGCTGAAGAATTTCATAGGCATTCAGTGGGCAAGACTCAAAATTGCTCAACCAAGACAACAAACGTTATTTTACCAAGTACAACGTGTTCTTGGATTAACATCCTTGCTGATCCTGGAACAACATGCCAATCACTGTTGTTTCACAACATAACATATAAAGTAACACTGAAAGTAATCAGTCCTGTATTGCGCACTTATGTTCAAACATGAATAAGGAGCAATTGTTCATCATTTTACAATTTTCCCAATGGCAAAATTTACACTGCCAATGGAGGAGTGTATATTTTGTGTATACTTTTTAAATATATGTGTCTATATTTGTCTAACAAAGAAAAATTATTTGGTTGCACAATTCCTCTCCCAGTAACTATATTTTCTTACACCCCTAGTTTTTGGTATGTCTTTGTTCTCACCATATGTTGCATAAATGACAGCTCATAAGAAACGTTATAAAAAAATTATTTTATCTCTCCAGGTGAAGACATTGCTCAGACAATCAAACAGGCCATCAATGGAAATTATATGGGTAGTCTTCTTGTCCAACCCAGTGGATGTGGAGAGCAGAACATGTTTCGTATGACCCTACTTGTCACTGCCATTAATTATCTGGACAGCACCAATCAATGGGAGACTGTTGGCATGGAGCGCCGTAATGAAGCCATCAATCATATCAACACAGGTCAGCAGGAATAACAGGAATCTGACTATAATATTAAAGTACTCTCAAAGATAAAAACGTACATACTGGGCTAATGAATACCCCAAATTCAGTACCTCAGAAATTTTACAAGGTTGAATATTGAAGACACCTGGTGCCACACTCAAATCAGATCATTAACTCAAAACACCTGCAAAGGCCTTTAAATGGTCTCTCAGTCTAGTTCTGTAGATACACAATAATGAGGAAGACTGCTGACTTGACAGTTGTCCAAAAGATGAACATTGACGCCTTGCACAAGGAAGACAAACACAAAAGGTCATTGCAAAGGAGGCTGGTAGCCGTATACCACAAAGTTTTAGAGCACTTCATGCTTCCTGCTGCTGACCAACTTTATGGAGATGCAGATTTAATTTTCCAACAAGACTTGGCACCTGCACACAGTGCCAAAGCTACTAGTACCTGGTTTAAGGAACATGGCATCCCTGTTCTTAGTTGGCCAGCAAAGTCGCCTGACCGTAACCCCATAGAAAATCTATGGGATATAGTGAAGGGGAAGAAGAGCTGAAGGCCACTATCAGATCAACCTGGGCTCTCATAACACCTGAGCAGTCCCACAGACTGATCGACTCCACGCCACATTGCTGCAGTAATTCAGGCAAAAGGAGCTCCAACAAAGTATTGAGTGCCGTACGTGCTCATACTTTTAAGTTCGCCAAGATACTGAATTTGGGGTTTTTATTAGTTGTCAGTTATAATCATCAAAAATAAAAGAAATAAACATTTGAAATATAACAGTCTGTGTGTAATGAATGAATATAATATAAAAGTTTAACTTTTTGAATGGAATTAGTGAAATAAATCAACTTTTTGATGATATTCTAATTATATGACCAGCACCTGTATATAAATAATAAACAAATAAATTTTCCTTCTGTATTCGATTTGTATTAAGGTTATCAGCGGCAGCTGGGTTTTCGTAAACCTGACGGATCCTATGCTTCATATAGAGAAAAACCGGGCAGCACATGGTATTTAAATTTCTTATTTTATTATCCTTAATATTTTTAAAGATTATTGGTAGCAAGTTCTTACCAGCACTGTAAAAAAATATTCACTATATTAATCAATACAATTGTTTCAAAATATTACAAGCAATATTATTAATTCAACAAATTAGAATGAACTAGAATTAATCAAAACCAAATGCTTACAATTAACCATTAGAAATTAGTAGTAAGATAGCATGAAAAAAATAAACTTGGAAAAAAAAAATACTAACGAATACTATCGAGAGTCGGTGTGTGAATCTGAACAGCTGAACATCACAAAACAAGCTACTAAAAAATGATTCAGCTCATAATTTAATCAGTGCAGCGATGCATGATGGGAGCCATTGTTTGGATTGGTGGCACCCAGATTGCTTTTTAGAAAGACAGTCTAGGAAAACTGGACTACTTGTGCACTCACTGGCTTTGAAAGACCACCTTACCGTACAGCCCTCAATACCGCAAGATCTTCATATGTCTCCGTAAATGTCTATGTCCAAACCAAAATCTTTGTTTGACGAAGAACTCTAATACGGGGACGATTGCACTGAGAATAAATGTAATCTTTCTCCAACTGAATACCGTTGCTGTGCTGTTTTAATTTTAAAATTAAATGTTAAAATTAAAACTGCTGGATGATAGATATTTCATTTTTTTATCACAAAAACAAAAGAATGTGAAATATAGAATGTACAATGATTTTTAAGTAGTATTATGGTGTGTAGAATCAACAGCTTAGTACTCACTACTCATTCATGAGTACTTTTCTTTTACTCTTACTTTAGCAGTTTCTTTTGAGCGTGTACTTTTAGCCAACTCGCACTACATTTTTCGAAGGAAACAATACTTTTACTTGAGCATATCTTTTCAGTACTCTTTACAGCGCTGATTATTACTTGTAACTGATTTCCATGTGTTTCTGTCTGTTATAGGCTGACAGCATATGTGTCCAAAGTCTTTGCCATGGCCAGTAAACTTGATGCTCTAAATGATAATAAAGAGAAAGGTGTAGAAGTTACGCTCTGCAGCGCCATCAAATGGTTGATTCACCACAAACAAACACCAGTCGGCTCTTTTAAAGAGGAAGCAGCTTTAATTCATAGTGCGATGACTGTAAATATCACTATGACGAACTCATCCGTGGAAGGAAACGGTAATGGCAGCCAGCAGTAAAAGTGCAGTAAAAATACAGGCTATGGCATTATTTTTCAGAGAAAGCGCTGGCATCCCAGTCAACACGAGAGGTCACGCGATGAATACAGTGACCTAACCTAACCCTACATTGATCAAATATATTATTTTCTGCCAAAATCTGGTAAATTTACATTGAATCGTACTAAGTTATGCTGAGAGAAGATAAAAAAGTATGTTCTCTGGAAGCGACCTGTATGTATTACGGCCCGTTGCGCAACTCAATATTATGCGACCAGCGATAGATGCAGTTTTAATGAATTAATTTATTTTTATAACTTTATTTGCACTATGTATTTGTGTGAAGATAGCTCAATAGCAAAGCACATTTTCAGTGCTTTGTTCCACTGTGACGTACAGGGTGATGACGCTGACGCCTTGTTGACGGCCTTTGTTGTGATCGCCATGCAAGAGGGAAAAGAGATATGTGCTGAAAAAGCCAACGTAAGTATAGCGCTTTCACCACTTTATTTACCAAAATCATTGGTTTTATTTTTTATACGCACTTTTTTAGAGTCTGCATCAAAACATCAGTAAGGCTGTTGCCTTCTTAGAAGATCGAATTTCAAAGCTGACCGATCCTTACGTGGTGGCATTGACGTCCTACGCCATGGCCAATGAGAACAAACTCAATAAAAACATCCTGATTCAACATTCTACCCAAGAAAAAGGTCAGTCAAGTCATTAAAAATAAATCCAAGAGGAATAATTTTTTTTTGCATAATGTTGAGAGGAAACATAAACACAAATAGATATTATGGGTATACTGAGGGGTGGATTTCTCCCCTTCTGAAAATCCTACGCTGTAAAAATTGCTGTAAAAATGCTAGATTTTGACAGTAACCTCCATTACAACAGTAAAAAAAATCCATTCTGGGTAACAATTGTTTGTTTCTAGAAAGTATCGTTTTGCGGTCTTGTGAAGTAACAGTGTTCAGAGTCAACTCTTTAGTATGGTTTTTAATACTCACTGATGTTTTCATAACACAGAGTCTTAATAAAGAGTAATTATCTGATTAGGCACTTAATTGTAGCATGAAATAATACTAGAAAATCTGTAACTAAATTATTAAACATAATGTAGATGTAACAGGCTGCTACTGTTAGACATACGTAACAGACTAAGTGTGTTACACAGCTACTTACACTTAAGTACAACCTTAATACACTTTATTTTAAGTAGTTTATATATGTGTACTCCATAATTTTGAATGTAATTAGAAATCTCTTACAATTATTTAAGTTGTGTACTAATGAGTTAACTCAAAGATGCAGCTAGATGAGGTGTACCGTATAGATACACATGAAGTACACTTAAGTACAATAACCCAGGCATGATTACTGCCACACCTGACAAAGTAGACCAAAAGATCCTCAAAAGCTACACATCATGTTGAGATTCAGAAACAAATGAGAAAGTAGCCATTATCCACAAATAGTGAAAACATGGAACGGCAGTAAATCTTACCAGAAGTGAACAGCGGACCAAAATTAGCACAGCAACGACTCATCCAAGAGGTCATAAAAGACCCCACGACAACATCTAAAAGAACTGCAGGCCTCACTTGCCTCAGTTAAGGTCAGTGTTCATGACTCCATCATAAGAAAGAGACTGGGCGGAGTTCAAGAAGAAAACCACTGCTGAGCAAAAAGAATAAAAATGCTTGTCTCAGTTTTGCCCAAAAACACCTTGATGATCCTCAAGATTTAGAAAAAAAATACTTTGTGTCCCATTAGATCTGGTGTAAAAGTAGCACAGCATTTTAAGAAAAGAACCAACAGTTAAATATGGTGGTGGTAGTGTAATCATCTGGGGCTGTTGTGCTGCTTCAGGACCTGAAAGACTTGCTGTTATAAATGGAACCGTGAATTCTGCTGTCTACCGTAAAATCCTGAAGGACAATATACGGCCTCCTGTTCGTGACCTCAAAAGCAAGCACTTTTTCACACAGTGTCTCATTTTGTAGACACTGCATTTAAAAAATAGAGAGTTAAGCGCATATTATTTGTAATGTGGCCAAACATTACAAAGGAATACCGATGCTTGGGTTTACACTGGTAAGATTCGCCATGTGATAAACCAATGGAAATGGTTCGGAGAGACTTGTTGAGCTTTACAGTCGGTCTGCGTTGTGTTTGTAACAGACGATCTGTACTGGGATGTCCCTGAACGGAGCTATCACTCGCAAGAGGCAACGGCTTACGCTGTGCTAGCTCTTATTAAGGCAAAAGAGTTTGACAAAGCAGCAAGGGCAGCGCACTGGCTTTCCAGACAACAGTCTCACTATGGGGGTTATGACTCCACTCAGGTACTGTATGCTAACACGTCATCGCCGTTTACTGTGATTGACTGTGTTTACAGTAGTTTTCTGTCTTTTCTAGTCAACCATCATGGCGTTTCAGGCCTTGGCAGAGTATCACACACAGGTAAAAGACCGGCAGAACTTTAGTCTGGAAATAGACTTGGCAATGGCAAGCAGAGAAAAACAAGTCAAATACGTTATCAGAAGACATAACGCACATCACACGCGGTCAAACAGGGTGAGCATCTTGTATACTACATTCATTGCTCGTTTCTCTTGAACGTTTTTGTTGGATAACGGGAGTTTCGTTGTTCGTTATTCATCATTGCCTTCATCGGTAGTCTCATCTCAATCTTCAGGTATCGCTATTATATTGCGGATTTGATTTTGGTGACTCAAATACGTCTGCATTCACTCAACAGGTGGCGATAAACGAGAATTTCAATATAACCGCTAAAGGATCCGGAAAAGCCATTCTATCGGTGAGCATACATGAGCTTTTATAGAGTCTACAGTAAGATTAAAGCGTAAAATCTGACCTGAGACGTGCTGCCATGTGCAGATTCTGTCGCTGTACTACGCCAGACCTACTGAAAAGAAATCGGACTGTAAATTCTTTGACCTGACTCTTAAAATGGAGAAAGATGATGCTATTAAGAGTAAGTCCATGCTCTTTCTGTGGTACTTCATAGAGTACATTCAGAGCTTAAGGAAAACCTCCAAAAACACTTTGTTGTGTGTTGGTTGTTTATTTGAATAGTTAACATGCTTGTCTTTTTGTTTGGCTTTCAGCAAACAAAGAAGACATTGACACTTACAAGCTCACTATGGAATTCATGTACGTAGAAAAAAAAAGGTTCATTGTTTTAATGTTAAGAAAACATTTAGAACTTAGTTCATTAGTTCAGGCTGTAATATCACTAAAAAATGTATTGAACGTTTTAATGCAGAACATAAAGTTGTGTGCATTGAGTGTCTCTGCATTGTGTCCTCCATCTTCCCAGGTACAAAAACAACAAAACCGATGCCACCATGACTATTTTGGATATTGGCATGCCGACTGGATTTACCGCAGACGAAAATGATCTTAAATCGGTACTGTGATGATAAACCGATGAACGATCTGTTAAGCGATTCCGTTCTGGAAGCGAAACAAGTCCTATGCATACAGAGAAAAGAATATCACATAAACGATTTTAACCGTACGCTTCCTATTTTTTTACACTCAGCTGTCCACAGGAAAGGACAGATACGTTCAGAAAGTGGAAAATAACACTGTGCTCTCAGAGCGAGGATCCCTCATCCTCTACTTGGATAAGGTACGTCAGCTACTATGTATCCCAACGATGCCATGTATTACTGACAGATCGATCGTTAATATGCAGTAACCTATGCAATCTATGTCAGTGTGTTTTCATCTTTGTGACACAGCGAAATCCCTGGTATCAAATGAACCAATTATGGGTTCAGAGTACAGAGTGTTAAGATTTACTTAACAAAGTAATTAAGAGATTCGTTGAGTAACCCAACCAAAGTCAACAATGATCACTGTAAAGGTGACTTTATGATTGTGATTTTCTTCTTTCTTCGGCAATTCTGTGTGTTAACATCAGGTTTCATAGTTAGTCATCAATCACTGAATCTCTTAATTACTTTGTTTATTTTAACACTGCTTCTGTGTTCATTTTAATACTCCCATAGACGCCAAGCAGTGGCGGTGGTTGACACCAGGGCTTTTGCTATGCACATTACTTAGTTCTAACCTATGGCTATAATACAAGAAAGAAACTGAATGTTATCATAATGTACATTTTTGTATGTTTCTTGAACATTTTAATTCTCAAAAGGTTTCTCATAAAAAGGCAGAAAAAATTGCCTTCAGAATGCACAAGCTGTTTAATGTCGGTCTCCTACAACCTGCCACAGTCACAGTATATGAATATTACTCACCAGGTGAGCTGTACACACACAGGTTTCCATGTTTCATGGGGGACGTTCTATAGCTAATGATTTTTATATTGTACAAACTGTATTTACTACCCACCCAATTAACATTTTCGGAACTCGATTCACTAAACATTACATTTCGAAACATTACAAGCACTATTATCACTTAATTCAACATGTTAGAATTAATCAAACAAAATGCTTACAATTATCCCTTCATTATGAGTAAAAGTAAACTATTAAAAAAATGACAATGGATTTGGATACAACATTCAAATTTCAAAATAGATGTCAAGACAATAAACAATGTCTTCAGTAGTCTTATTAATAATGTCCTTTATCAACAGTAATTACCACCCTGATTGGATTTCTTTTTTCTTATTTAACCATAATCATAATATTGTAAATGTGCCATCTTGATTGCTTTTTCAACCGCTCATAAATCGAAACTAGGACGAATGAAATTCAATATGAAAGCCTGCGTTACTGAAACCATGACGTCTTTCTCGACGTAGACATGTCAGGGCATGTTTTCATGAGGTGTTTCAAGCCAGTCTGGATCAGCCTTGCCTTTTAGATGCAATGAATCCTTTTTTGTGTGAGACTTTGAGCTTTGTAACTCTGCAGCTACATAACACACTAGAAAACGAATAATCGAAATAGCGTTGTCCATATTTCAAAATTAGTTGTGGTTGTGTGGGATTGCCTGGATGAGTGATATTTTTAATCATTTGACCCCTTAATTAAACCCGTGTTTGTTCCAGATGCACGCTGTACAAAGTTCTACCACCCCGAAAGGAAAGATGCCGCGATACACAGATTGTGTAAGGAAGACCTGTGCCAGTGTGCAGAAGGTACCAAAGCCACAGATAACACCACTGCAATGAAATCATGTAAATGGGAAATATCCTGTAGCGTTGCATTTCGTTCCAAGCTGTGCACTTGTAATGTTAGTTAAAGTGTTTGTAAAAACAGACCAGCCTTTAATTTGCTTAACAGACTGTTGAGGTTGGACCAAAATGGTTACATCTAGATGCCATAATCATCTTCTTTGTTTTTTGGGATTGACAGTGTCTGCTGTGTACTATTTACTTCTTACTACTACTTTGTGAAAGATAGATTATGTCTGAATAGTGAGTCAAACTAAAAGTCCTGTTTGTTCCAGCCATGAACTCAGTGCCTGATTTCACCAGAGGAGAAAGCAAGTCCTCAAAGAGTTAAAGTTAATAGAAATACTTAAGTGACTAATTAAATGATCATTAGTGATGAAGACCTGCTTGAGAAGGATCAGGGCCATATTTATTAAGCTTCTAAGAGTTACTCTCAAAAACACTGCTAACAATGGACTTAAGTGTAAATTCTTGGCTCAAAACTGCGCTTAAAAGTTAGTTTATCAAGCATCACAGTCATACTTTAAGTGAAGTGTAGAATTAAATCAGTCTTAGAGCTGATTCATGACATCTTGCTGTCCAACGGATTGTTTTTTAAAGAGCATATAATACTTGCAGTAAACTGAAGTCAGTTTTGATGTTCCTTTGTAATGTACATATTCTTTTACTCGTTTTGAACAACCGAGGAAATGTAACCATTTGATTAACTGCTCTTCGTATCTTTGTGCACGTACATCTCGGTTTCCTCGGCGCAACCACAAGCCCTCTCGAGCCGTCTTAAATAACTGGGAGAGTGATTCTTAGCTTTAGGAAATCTGATGACTTGCTTTTACAATTAAGTTTGAAAGTAGGAGTATATTTTGTGAATTCTCAGCACTTACAGCTTGATAAATACAGACCCAGCGCCTGTATGTTTAAAACCTCTCAGAAATGCTCTTAAGAATAGTCTTACTTGATCTCAGTTCAGCCTTCACACGGTTGACCACATGCTTTTACTTAATCGACTGGAAACGGTTGGTGTTCCTGGGATTGTCCTAAATTGGTTCAGGTCGTATTTTATGGGTCACAGCCAGTTTGTTTTTACGGATCTGAGGTAGATCCTGTTGGTTCTTGGTCCCTTGCTTTTTAGTATTTCTTTTTCCTCTTTGTCAGCTGCTATCCCCCAACCTAAGCTAGCACTTTTACGCTGATGATGCTCAGATTTATATATGTTCTCAACATGATGAATTTTTGGATGTTTCTCTGACCTCTGAACTCTCCGCCTCTGAAGAACATTATCTTCTATTTAAACAGAAGGTTGCAGTTCCCAGAGGAAACATGTCAAAGACCAGGATCGTTTTGATAAAGCCTGTGAACATGGCATGGATTATGGTAAATGTATTTAGTTCTGTGGGTTAATTCACAAATCCTCTTGACAGTTAAAAATACAAATCACAGAAAATCTTGCTATAAATAATATTTCAACTGAGCCTTACTTCTCTAACTACAAATAACAATACAACGCAACTGTTTGACAGTTTATAAAGTTAAAGTGGAGGAGATGGATCTGAAACCCACAATTCACATCTATGACATGAAGGTGGAGCAGGTCTTGAAAGAAGGTATGGTTCATTATCCTTTCCATGTTTCTCCGCTGATCACGAAACATCTAAAAAGTATCTGATTCGTGTTAAATGAATTATTTCCTAGTCGTTGTTCTGTCCTGCAGGCACCGATGTGGCTCCAGTAGGGAAAAACAGACCGTTTTTGGCTCGTCCCGGTTGCAAGGAATCTTTGGGTTTGGAGAAAGACAAGTCCTACCTCATCATGGGCCAATATATAGACATGCAAAACCTAGATACAAGGTAGGCGTCCACTGTGTTTGCAAATAACAGGATTTGCCTGCGCAGTATGCGTTTATAGGCTATTCAATTATATTTGTCGAAATATGGTGTATTTTGAAAAAAGTAAAAAAAATGACACGCTTTTGGTCGTTCTGGTCAAACCTCAGTGTTCTGGGCCACATGTAGAGATTATTGTTCACATGTACAGCAATTTTATGAGTTTCAGCTTCACTTTACTGTTGTTTTCAGTCCATGAGTACATTTTGGGAAACCATACCTGGATTGAAAACTGGCCACACGAAAAAGCCAAACTCCACCCGGCATTTTTGAACTTGAGAGTACCTTACAAAAACTGGATGCGCTTTGTGATTACATAAGAGAAAAACTAAACCTCACCTCTCGCAAATGTTCAGTAAATCTAAAAAATGTTATTATCCAGCATAGGTTATAGTAATTGTATAGTCTGAATGAAGCTTGAAAGTGTTAGTTTGGACTGTTATTAATTGATTTGCATTCATTACATGCATTATAATGTGTAACATTTCAAATCTGTATCTCAGTCTCAAGTAGTAATCCTGAGAGACTTTGAATGAGAGTTGAACTGAAGACATTTGTGTGAATTCAAAAAGAATAAAGCAGAACTTTAAAGACCACGGGTGTTGGAAAATCATTTCAAAAATCAGGCAAAGCATTTTTCTTCTCAAAGGTTTTTTTGACTAATCAATCAAAGATACCACAATGCTAGCGGATTAAAAAAAAAAAAAACATGCAAAAGTTTACACCGTTTCTCTGAAAAACAATGCTACAGCCAGTTATTTGACTTTGACTTGAACTAGTACCCCATAGTAGACACCGGGTTGCCTGTTGTTGAAAAATACGACGTATTTCAGCCATGGCAGCCAGCAAGCGAAAATGGCTCAGAGATCTACCTGACCTTAGCACAAACTTAGCATTGAATACGCACGGAGATGAAGAATATCAGTCTAGAACAAATCCACAATGATGCGATTCCAACACACACAAGGTACTGACAGTAGGCCGAAAACATTGAACAAACTTAATCAAATGCTTAGGCTAATTAACGAAACACACCTGAAATGACTCTTACAATCAAGAGTCAACCACCTCCAAGCTAAACTTGTATATAAAATATTAATATACAGCTTCTTGATCGAATCTTGACTAACAGTTGACGTCAAATCGACATCAAGTATGAATAAACATGAAAATAATTAACTGGGGAAATGATAAATGAACGAATAAATTCTTAATATAATTACACCAAGAAAAAAACTCAATATCACTGAGACGATTTATATTATTCGCATAGATTTCCTATATTTATCGTTGTAGACGCGAACAGGACTTTTATTTTGATCGGGTGGCGTGACGTCATAAGACCGCGCCGCGCTCCTGCGTCTGCGGCTCAGCTGGAGAAAGGTTTGTGGTCTTCGTCGTCTGAAGGGTTAGCGTTCACACGGACGCGTTTAGCGTGTTTTTGTGAGGTTTACGAGCGACTGTAAACGCTGTGGTACTGAACTATTCTATAGTGATGGGCAAACGAAGCTTTGCGGAGCACGGAGGCATCGTGAAAGGGTCATTGCTCGAGGTTTTTCCACACGGTGCGCACTAGCGACATCACGTGGTCAGAAGGGGAAAAAACGTTTGAGTCCCAGACGGCCCAGCCCTTTTAAACGATTTCAGATAATAAGTCGGTTTGTGCTGTAAGAACAAAAAGCAAGGAAGATAATACGTCTATATAAATACATTTTTAACAATGTCAGACATTGTTTTACACACACACACACACACACACATATATATATATATATATATATATATATATATATATATATATATATATATATCTAAAAGTACTCTAATATTAGCTTTTTAAGTGGACCTCATGCCATATTGACATAAATACAAAATAACTAACATTCAACATTTGTTCAGCTAAAGAATCCTCTTTTCAAGGTGATTGGTGACACTTGAAACTGCGCAAATGTTTTTAACGTGATTTGAATCACAATACTAAGCAGTCACATGGTTGTGTCACGAAAATCAAGCTTTGCAGAACAAATCAAGCCAGAGATTATAGTGCTTTTAATGTGAAATGTGAAAAAAACACTTGATTGAATCAGAGTCGATTAAGTGTACTATACTAGATGTCTTAAAGTTGTTTTTGTTTTAGTTTCTGTTAATTATTCTTATCTTGTACAGGACAAAGTGTTCAAACCACGGAAAAACCCGACTGACCAGCTTGCGGTTGTAAAGATGGAAGCGTATTAAAAAAGAGTGAAGAAGTGAAGAGTAAAGAAACAACATTAAGACACGAAGATGCTGAGGAACAAACAGGTCTGTTTTCCTTCAAGGCGTCTTCTTAATTCGATTTTCCTTAGGTGTGAGTTTTTATACACCGTCTGCCCTCCACTACAGCTAATAATATTACGACAATCCTTGCATGCTTTTCAAAACATTTATCTCCTTCGTCCTCATCCCCTGGCGACTTTGCAAAGTTCTTCATCTTATTCAAGCCATTTCTTCTACAGTTGTACCTGCTCTCACTCACATCATTAATCAGATCCCAGATCCTCTACTCTAGAATTCCAGATGCTCCTGTCAGCTCTTTTGGCAAATGACATCTCAGGAACCGCGCTCTAGTGGTTTGAGTCTCAGATAGGTCAGATGTAGGAGAGGTGAGGTGTCAGAGTCATCCAGCTACTGGGGTTCCTCAGGGCCTACCGGTTCTCGGACCGTTTCTCTTCTCGGTCTACATGGCTCACGCTGGAGTTCTGTCATTCAGAAACATGGCTTTCACTCACATCGTGCTTTCGTCCCTTCACACAGGTGTTTTTCCCTAGCATTTTAGACAGGTTCGTTTAACCCCACCACTTAAGACCGACCAGTTTCCCTTCTTCCTTTCATTGCAAAAACACTTGGGCAGAGCTGTATTCAACCAAGTCTCTCACGTTTCACACAGAACAACCTCCTTAACAACCAACAATCTGGCTTCAGAACATTTCAGAGCAGCCTTGCACTTTTTGTCCTACAATTGGCAACAGTGGATTCCTAATCTTCAATACTAATCTTGCTGTAATGGAAATTGCTGCTTTTAACCACCAGATCACAGATCCTCAACTCTAGGAATCCCAGACCCTTCTCTCAACTCTTTCTCCAGTGGTTTGAGTCTCACATCTCTGATAGGTCAGATATCTTGGGAGAGGTGAGGGGTGTCATCCAGCTACTACCAGGGGTTCCTCAGAGGCTAGATAAATAAAGTTGTCTACATTACTGTTTTGGTATATGGTGTATCAGGCAGGGAAATCATTCATTAACCTCACTCATGGCTTATCATCGGAAAGAAGTAAGCGGCAATTTACCTGGTTATTCACTTCTCTTGCTTAGATAATTGTAGGCGAGATTATCATTTTGGTTCACTACGGATGAGAAAAACATCCTTTTAAACTTTAGTATGCTTTGATGTCTGTTGTTCTGTGTCATGAAACTTCTAGTTAACTTATATTTTTACCTTAGACCCGATGGCACTGAAAGAGAAGAGTAGAAGAACTCAATGAAAGCGGATGAGAAAGATTGTGATTTCATGAATGGGAAAAATCCTTTAACTGTTCACAGACAGAAAAGACTTCAAGAAAAAATGGCTCCAAGCAGCGGGAGGAAGTTATAACCAGCCTGCCAACCGTTTGAAAAGAGTTTCAGTCAAACAGAAAGCATTAACAGGTCTGTGAGTATCCACACGGGAGAGAAACTATCACGGCGTGTCAACAGTGTGGAAGGAGTTTCACTCAACATCTCGACACCATGGAAGTCCACATGAGGAGATTCACACCGGAGAGTAGCCCACCACCTGCCAGCAGTGTGCAAAGCATTTCCAGTCATCGAGTAAGTCTTAAAAGACACATGAGGATTCACACGGAGAGAAGCCACACACCTGTCAGCAGTGTGGAGGAGTTTCACTCGAGTCTGGACAGCTCGAGAGCTTCACATGAGCGTTCACACGGAGAGAAGCCACACAATTTGCGCCGGCGAGGAAGGAGTTTCAACCGAAAAAGGAAACCTTCACTGCCACATGAA
Source organism: Puntigrus tetrazona (assembly GCF_018831695.1). Classification (NCBI taxonomy): domain Eukaryota; kingdom Metazoa; phylum Chordata; class Actinopteri; order Cypriniformes; family Cyprinidae; genus Puntigrus; species Puntigrus tetrazona. The sequence goes on along the minus strand of NC_056702.1, from coordinate 22,159,195 downwards.
AATTCACACCGGAGCAGCCGTACACATCACGATCCAGTGTGAGGAAAGAGTTTTACGATCAACAGGGCGCCCACCGGCGTCCACATGCGAGAAACTCGTCGAGAGGAAGCCCTACATCTGTCTCAGTGTTGGAAAGTGGTTTTAATCATAAAGGACGCTTTTGAGGACCACATAGAACTCACACCGGAAGGCCCAGCCTTTCCACCTGCCAGCAGTGTTAAGGAAATGCTTCAGCCAAAAAGGAAACCTCGACAGGCACATGAGAGTTCACACCGGAGAGAAAGCCTCATATATAAGGTCCCACTGCAGGAAAGAGATTCAGATATAGAGCAGGACTTAAGTACATGAGGTTTCACATTTGAGAGCTTGGTTACGCCTTTACAGGCCCTGAAAACCATCCTAGCTGATTTTATGCTGCCAATGTAACATGGGTCATGTAATAACCTTGCCCAGAGAGGAAGCCTTTGCTCTGTGTGAAAGACTTTGCAGAAACCAGACAATCTTGAGCTTATAACAGAAGCACCCTGATATAATTCAATGCAGCCAGCGGTGCATTTGGGCGTGTTGTCCCGCACTGGTCTCAAACTTGATTCCCTGGAAGGGTCACAGCTCTGGATAGTAGCTCCAACCTAATCAAACACACATTTGATCCAGTTAATCAAGCTCTTCGGATTACTGAGACATCTTCTGAGAGCAGGTGTGATTTAGGGCTGGTCTTCCAGGGAAGTTTGGGAGTTCAGATCACATTTGAGAGCTTGGAGATTACCCCTTCCACTCGGGTAGCAATCTCCATTTTCAGGCCCTGAAAATAATATAACTGATTTTATGTTATCCCAGTGTAACATGGGTCATGTAATAACAACAAAGAGAAGCCTTCTGGCCTGTGTGGAAGAGCTTGCAGATACTAGACAATCTGAGGCTTCACAGACTCTGTATCGCTTCTGTCCCCATTTCTTCATGCAATGTTCCTGTTTATTACTGCTATTATATTTGATCTCTGTGGAGTGAAAATGTTTAATCGCTGAGTAAAAACCAAGACATTACAGGAATACTTTTATTTCACACACACACACCACACACACACACATATATAGATATATATTAGGGATGAATCTGTTTATCCATAACCATAATGTGAAAATTAATTATAATATTGACTGATGGATCAGCAGCCATCAGGGTTCTATTCTATTTGAATAATTATGAGTTAAACATTGCTTGAGCACTTTTATTTGGAGTAGTACTTGAAGCTGCTTATCACATTAAAATGCAAATAAACTCTAGCTGAATATGCGCATAGGTTGTGTTGTTATTCTATTCAAAATAAGTCTTTAATTTTCTGCATTTCCTGCTTACACCCCTCAATCACGCTATTACCGGTGTGTGGGGTTTTTTTAGAGGTTTTAAGTCAACCTTTTTGAGCTTGGCTCGTCTCTTGCCACACGTAGACTACGATTAAAATAATGACTGCACTGGAAGCTTTCAGAAAAGCGACAATTGAAACCACGCAGGAAGCTGCATATGGCACCATGACAGGTGTGTATGTTTATGTGTGAATTTCCATTGAGGCTTAAGCTAAAGGAAAATAGATAAACAGACGTGAGGTGATTACACAGCGTAGATTTATTGAATCTTTCTGAAATTTATGTGAATCTAGAATTCGGTATGAGGTTACACACAATGGAGAATATAAGGCTGCATTGTATCACTTTTTTTCCATCAAGGTGTGTTTTTAAAAAATGAATCACCCAGGCACACTGGATAAAACATATACATATATTCTTTTACATATTGTATCGCTTGTTAGGATAATTAAATGTTAATGTTGAGATACAAACTGCAAATGGATCCTAATTAAACATCGTTTTTAAACTTTAACTGAGTATAATTTGGGTCTACATTAAATAAACTGGAAATGCGATTCTAGAATAAAAGCTTTAAAAAGTAACATAATTATTCACAGTTTGTTGTGTGTTTTATCACAGCAATTGGTTTATTCAATGTTTTAATAGTTAAAATGACCACAAATTCAGGAGTTCGCATATTTTAATAGTTTTAATAATATTGCATTGTGATATTTTATATTTGTTGAGGAATTGTTTCAGAATTCGATTGCTATTAAAGACCATTAAAATAATACATTTTAAAAATAGGTTGTTAGTGAGGAGTTTTCTGAAAGAGGATCTTCAAATCCTCTTTGAAAGCAAGCATAATTACAAGCAAAGCAAATAAATCTTATTTAAATAAATCTCAAATAAAATTATTAATAATAAAATATCAATATATTTTTTTTTTTCAAATACCTTTAACATGCACTATTTTTGCATGTCTTTAAATATTTCAACACCACTTCTTGAATAAGAATTTAGGCTTCTATTCTAAAGCGTTAGAATTCACGCATTTTATCTGATAATGAAAAAGGCCAGTGTCTGATTTCTTAATTTAATTATTAGATTCTGGTCTATTAAAAACCTATCAGTTCACAGGAATGACCTAAGCTGTTTTGAATCAGCTTACACCTAAAAAAGCGTGCAAGCGCTTAAGCTCATAAAGTCTACTCGGGCCCCCGCTAGTGTGCTGACTATGGAGGCAAGCCGGCCGAGTTTTCTCTCTTTCTTGCTTTGATCAGGAGGCGGTGTCCAAAAGGCGCGGAAGAAAACTCCTGGCGGTTTTACAGAGATGGCGTTCATCAAGGAGGAGAGCAAAGAAACGGTGAAAGGTGAAGAAGATGTTACAGGAGCAGATGAAGAGCGAGTGTCCATCAAGGAGGGAGAGCGCGAAGAAACATTCAAACGTGAGAAAGTGAGACCAGGCTGGTTTTCTTCTCCAAGCTTCAGACTGTAACTCTGCCTTTTCCCTTTTGGCTGTAGTGTTTTGTACGCCGCTTTTGTAAAAACTATTCTAGCTAGGTTTTTAGATTTAAAAACGTTTAAAAGTCTGGTTTTCATGTGTTTAAATGTTAGTTGTTTTGATTGGCTAGAAAGTCTTCTCAGGTAAAAAGGAAACAAAGCAGAGTACACTTCCGTAATGTAATTAAAGATGCTCTATTTTCTAGTTTTGTACTTAATACACTAAAACAATTCTTAATACAATAAGAATACAGTTACTAATAAGGAAACACGTTCAATAGCTTATAAATTTCCTTCTTGTCTCCCACCGGTCACGAGGAATCAAATAATCCATAAACCAGTGGGAGAACAGCGTCCACAAATATGCCTCGCGTTTCCATTAATTCAACATGTTTCTTCACGATATTATCCAACAGCATGAACATAATGCGCATAAGCATAATGTGTTCGTCAAATAGACTTTGTTAAGAAGAAGAATCACCAATTAGATCTCCTGAGACTATCAGTTTTTTCTAAGTTGGTTGAGGCGATAAGATGTGTGGGAGAAAAACTGGTCCTAATCTAGTTGGAGGAAAGAGAATGCCCGAAATTGAGGTCCATCAGAAGATCAGTTGTTCATGAGCAAATCGCTCTTCGCTGCAAGCAGGTTTTGACGCCTCCAATAGGAAGTAGATGCCTGAAAGACCGGAAGAACCTGTACATCCTTCAAGAATACCTTTGTTACTAAAAATAAATAAACTGGTTTAATAAAGTGAAGCTGGTAGCACTGCGTTTGGATCCATTTGAATGAATCGCCTCTTCGATTTGCGAATCGTAAACCTCAACTCTGTCAAGTTCAAATCAACTTCTGTCTTAATCCTTTAATGTTGGTGTATGACGGGATTTAAAAGCAACACTTAATATTCGTTCAATCTTTTCGCCTAAGGCAAGGGCAAACTGTTGACAAGCTTAGCGGGGTTGCCGAAGTTTGGTCCCACGTACGTAGCCAGTGGAGATCGGAGAAATGAGTCCCTTTTTAAACAGAGAATACATTGTACCCCAAAGGACAATACGGTCCTTTGAGAGTACAATGCTGGCAAAGATTTGCATGCATTTTAGAGTGATTTCGCTGATTTAAAAGCTTTTACAGTAAAGGAACTTTTGGAATGATTTAACGATCTCTTAGTTACAATGCTTGTGCTTTTAAACCTCGCCAATGCTTTGGAACCATTCATCAGAACTGCCTTGGTATCTCGGATTAGGATCTGATCTGTCTAATACAAAACTTTGGACGCATGTGTCTCCATCCAGCTCTGCCTTCCTTTGTAAAATCCTCCAGGATCTATTCTTGGCACAATGCTCTATGTAGCCTTATTGCAGAATTGAGCCAACCCTTTGATGCATGAATAAACGTGGGAAGAATGTATGAATAAAATGCATTTGGAAAAATATAACACACATTTTCTAAAATTATACATGTAAAATGGTGTCATAAGAGACTGATTAACATACCATCCAGGATTTTATCTCTTTCTTTTCTTTTTCAGAGATGTAGTTCAGACACACAGACAACCAGGCTGAAGCGATCCACGCCATACACACTTATAAAGATGGCGTTGATTAAAGAGGAGAGAGAAGTGAAAGCGCTCAGAGTCAAACATGAAGACATTGAAGAACAAGCAAAGACGTGAGAGAAGACATAAGTATCAAAGAAACATTCAGAGAAAAAATGAGGAACAAACCTTAGGTTGGTTGCGTTCTCCAGCCTAACTTGCAGCCATTGCTCAGTTCATTTCCCTTTGGCAGGTGTTTTTTTGTAAAAATTCAGTACAATGATGAAGTATAGCTCTACAGTTCTCAAGTAGTCCCATGAAAGGAAGCTACATTTTTTCAAAACTCATAGCTATCTGCCAAAATCTGTGAGCGCCATATGTAATCTGTTATGAATGCTATGGACAAATAAAAACTGTTTTGGAAATGCATTTGAACTCCATATGATATATAAAGAAGCTACTATTTACCGCCATGTGTTTAGGTTTTCTTAGATTGAGCACACATTTTATGAAACGAGCAAAAGTACTACGACACTGAGAGAATAATAAACGCTTTCATTACTATAGTAAATGTAGTAATAATTTAGTACTTTCCCTATTATGTGTTACTGTTGGTTTCCTCTCTTTTTCTATCTAAACTCACAAATAACATGCAAATAGGTGAGCATGACCAGGTATCGCCTTCATCTTTAGAAACAAAAGCAACATGCTTTTGGAAGTCTTGATGTCAAAATCCAGTAAAGAACGGAGTATAGTAAATTAAGTTTTTTTCCCAGTTGTACCGAAATTGCATCGAACCATGACTCAACTGCATGTCCCAAACTGTGACATCTGGCGCAGCTCTAACCTAAAAATATACCTATTGAGAGAGAGAGAGTCACAGACCATTACATTAGGTGCAAGTATTATTAAAAATGTCATAAGAAATAGTGACAGTGCGAGGTCTATTCTTATCTATATCTCTAACGAATTGCTGGTTCATCCAAAAATATATGATATTTATGTCCCAATCACTGGTGAGCAGCAATTGTGCAAAACCCATAGTGGTAGTTGAGAAAGGAAGTAGAGTGTGGCAGATAGTACCAAAGGATGCCCTCAGATCATGAGAATCCAGGATGCTCAGGGGCACCTGAATCAGAAACCAGAACGAGATCATTAACAACAGTTGTTTCTGGGAAAGATAATCCAGATTGAAACATAAAGATTATGTTTTCCTGGCACTAATACCTTCTGGGTGTTTTAGCAACAAAGAGAGGTTTGATATTGTCTGAAATTAGTCTGAAAATCTCAAGGATTGGAGTGAAGGGCAGCTACTTTAGGTCTTAGGAAACATAACCAATGCTTTCAACGGATCTAGTTTATAATAGCTTCAAGACAGCAATCACAGAAAATAGTACAACTAATACCCACAAACAAAACCACGTTAGCCAGGCCCAGTTAGATATGGTCCACAAAACCGTACAAGACACAATCCTGCTAAACGAGTGGAAACTTATCTACCGAGCACACTGGAGCAATACGGGGACTCACGGATACAGATAGGCAAAGGGCTCATTGAAAAACGGTAAAGTGTGGCCACACTCTCACACGTTAGCTAAGACCAGATAGGCTTGAACGTTTTATTGAGTTGCTTCAAACGCTCTAAAGAGAAAACTACTCACAGTTAGTGCAGATTGGTGAGCAAAAAATTGGCTTAGGCCGTGCTGTTTCTATAGGGAAAAATAAATACTTCGCTTACTGTTTATTATACGACGGTGTAAATGGTCATAAATGGTCAAAACCTGTTATATCCTAAAACTGCATTCAGTTTGGGCTTTAAAACCTGAATACAGTCTATGTCCAGATTAATTGCCTGGTGTCAGAACTTGTCCCTTGCTGACAAAGAAGGTATAAAAATAAATGTCTACATAAGACAATTCATAAATGTATAAATAAACACAGGAAGTAATTGTGAAATGGATGTCCCTATAAATACGTGAATGAATGAACGAGGTATTTTCTTATGTAAATATTCAAACACTTTGGGGATTTTGTATTTCGATCTGGCAGTGACGTCATAAGGGCTGCGTCGCGCGCCTGAGCTTCAGCTGAAGAAAGGTTTGTATATCATCATTTAAAGTGTTTGAATTCATACAAACGGGTCCAAAGCTATTCTATATGGTTTAGCAAACGGTAATGCTTTATAATTAGCTGGGTGTGATATTTTCTGTAATACATGCGTGAGTAAAGGCATCCACGCTGCGTGTGGGATTTAGTTCTGTTTTAGTGATTCAGATCATCGTAAACACGATCTGAACCTGAGTCAATTGAATCAAAATGACTCACGTTTTGAATCGTCGATCGCCGCTTAAAACAAGAACAAAACACAAAATACTAAAAAAGTATTTCTTAAAGTACAATAGCGACTAAATGTAGCATACTGTTCATTAAACACCTCCAATGTTAATCAAAAGTGCAAATAAAGTTTTAAATGTTTTCTAATCAGGTCATCCTTGCCAGTACTCCAACTACTGAACTAGGAGCTGATGCAGAGATGTAACTTTCTTTCTCTTTCAATTATTCTCACCTTAAACAGATAAAGAAAACTCATTAAAAGATGGCGTTTATTAAAGAGGTGAGAGGAAAGACGGAGTATCGGCGAAACGTGCTTTAGAGACAAAACATGAAGAAACTGAAGAACAAACAGGTTTGGTTTTTGTTCTCAGCTTAACTGTCCAAGTTAACTTTATTTGGCATGTTTTGTTTCACTTGCAGCTTTCTTTTTGTAAAGGATTTCAGCTGTTTAAATTATGACAAACCAATTTACAGAGGTAAAAGTCAGTTATTTTATTTGTACACAAAAGTTCTGTCCAAAGAGGAGTGTTTAAGAAAAAAAATGTTATTCCAAATGGTACCATTATATAACTAGCTATCTGTAGATTTTTTTATATCAAATGTAGGACCTTTTAAGTGATAGTTTGCAATAAAAAAAAAAATAGGACGGATAGCTTTAATTATATACAGATTAAGGGGTGCTAATATTATGAAAAGATGCGCTTCATTTTCAGAAGCTAAGAAAAGGCTTACTAAAATAAACTTCACGACTTCATATTTAAAATGTTTAAAAACTGTCTGTCACTCATCATCTCAGTCTGGTTCAGTAGATGTATCTGTGATTGGCTGCACTGATTGTGAAACAATCAATGCCTCCAGAGCACAAATGTAAATACATGCACAGAGATTGCCAGATATGTTATTGTTATAGTTTCACCCAAGAGAGCGCTAGCTTTGTTTGTTTTTGGTTTGTTAGTGTTAGTGTCCCCAACTGGGCATTAGCCCAGCTGGCCTCTCTCTCAATGGAGGAGCAGCCCCAACTGTGCGTGGAAGATGCACAGGGGATTTTTTGAGGAGATCCTTGGAAGTCTTCCACCACCTGACAATATCCTCAGGCCTAAGTCCGCAGATTCCTCAAATACAGGCATCCTTTACTTCCCGTGTTCACTTACCGGGTTCGTGGGCTTACTGCTGCTTACAGGGCAGTAGGCAGTGGTGACAGGAGACTTTTACAGTCACAGCTCCGAACAGCCACGCTAACAATGGAGGCAGAGAACATAGTCCACTGACTCAATGTCTCCAGCCCTCCTCGGGATCCGGTCAAAGCCTGCAGGAGGTGGAGTTGTTGATCTACTTTATAGAGGTCAGACACCCCTTGTGCTTGAACATGGTGTTCATGGTGGACAAACCATGACTACCACAGAAGTCCAACAACAGAACACTCACTGGTTCAGGATCAAGTGGCTGTTCCTCCCAATCACTCCAGGTGTCACTAGCATCACCAACGTGAGCGCCTGGAACCCCAGAAGGCATGAGCGCAGCAGAGTCCTCCGGGCTGGAGCACTTTCCAGCACCTCACAGAGACCTAAAAGTACAAGCCAGGCACTCTGCAAATCAACGATCCCTAGAAATTATGTGTCCTCAACTAAATGTGTTTGTGAGTGGGGTCAGCAGCAAGGAACCAAAACCACATCCATACAGAATGGAGAAAAAAACCCTGAGGAACCAGGCTTAGTTGGCAATCTGAAGGTTCTCCTCTGGTGAGATGACTATAACTTAATTTCTAGTTCAATGATCTAGCTCCAAAATGCAGTTATGTTAGATTAGGTTTAAAGACGACAGGATAAGAGCCCACTCTATTGAGGAGCTAAGCCATTTAAGGCTTAATAATGCAAATAAAACAAGATTATACAATTCTACCTTGATTCTTTAATAGAGCCAGTGCAGTTCACAGAACCAGGCCATTATGGTCATACTTCCTAGTTTTAGCAAGGGACTCTCAAAATCGTTTATCAAGCATTTGTTCATCAAGCAGCCAGTTTATCGGCGTGCAGAACAAACTATTAGTCAGCATTACAATATTCTAACCCTGCAGTCATGAGGTTCAACACTTGCACGCTGGAAAGGAAGACCGGGGAATTAACATTTTCTGCATTTGATGCTGATAGCATATATCGTAATTCTGGGATATTATTTTTGAGATGGAAAACTGTTTTACAGATGCTAGAAAACAGTTTTCAAAGGAGATTGCTGTCAAACTGCACACAATTCAGGTTCCAGTAACTGATGATGAAGAATTAACAGAGTGCTTCTACCAAGTAAGTTAGACAGTGTTCTAGATTATTATATGTGGGTTTTTAGGTCCAATAATTAAAGGCACCTGTTTTTTCAGAATCGTGGCATTGAGTTACTCATCATCCAGTTTCTGGCTTTTACATCAAACTATGCCTTCTGTTAGTTGCTCAATTTGGTGTGTATCACTGCAGTCACAAGAAATATGCAGCACTGCGTTAATAGTGAAAGTTAGAGCCATGTCTTCGATTATATCTCCCAGAGTAACGGTAAAGTGTAAAAGTAAGGGTCTAGTATTGAGCCTGAGATTTCCATATTTCACGGCGAGCTTATTATAACGCCAAATATACAGTTTTATCTGGGTCAGAATGGTGGTTGATAGCTTTTGCATGCAGCCAAGATCTAATAGCACTAATAATGATATAACCACGGCCGACGATAAAAGCATGTCATTTGTAAGAGTTGTGAGTATATTGATTTCATGAAGCATCATAATGTTGATGTCATAAAATCATAAAACACCAATTATACTCAATGTATTCAGAATGTCCAACTTTCACCATGGTAAACTTAAATTTGGATTATATTATTTCACTTGAACAAATTTAACAAAACAGTATGGAAATACATCTAATGTTTTCGTTAGTTTAAGCACAAAACCAAGAAAAAGTAACCAAACTTAATCTGCAATAATTAAGATCATACAGTGCATGTCGCAGTACTGCAAGTCAAAAAGACTTAGCGAGGAGGTCTCTGCAACAAAGTAATTGAGCATACACCAGGCGTTGAGACAGATCTCAGTTTCTGATAAATGAGTTTTAGCCTGGGCTAGGCTTAGGGGACACGGAAAACACCTCAACAGCTTGATAATAAGAGCTAAATAATGACATCCAAATATGAGTTTCTAGATTGCATGCAACACCTTTCAGCTCTAGTGATAATGGATGTAGTTAAGTATTTTTACACTTTTACAATTTAATGTTCTGATGTCTTGTGTTTTTCTTTATTAAAGTAAATAACATTTATTTGTGTTTTTTTTCTCCTAGACCTGATGGAAACTAAAAGAGGAGGAAGTACTGAATGAAATAATTTAGCACTATGATTTAATAATCGAGAAACATTTAGCTGTTCAAAGATCATAAAAGACTTTAAGGAAAGGACTCAAAAGAGTACAGAAGAAGTCAGCATTTCACCTGCAACAGTGTGGAAAGAGTTTCAGTCAAACAGGGGTTTTAAAAGACACATGAGAGTTCACACTGAGAGAAGCCTTATATCTGCCAAATACTGTGGACAGAGTTTCAGTTAAAAGGAACCACAGAGCACATGAGAGTCCACTTATGGAGAGAATGCTTACACTGCCACGGTGTGGAACAAGTTTTGGATTAACATGAAAACCTTGAAGCTCACATGAGTAACTATACAAAGAAACTATACACATGCCTCACTAGAAAGAGTTTCATCAAAACTATTTTGAAAAGTCATATGAAAAAACACTGGGCAGTCCTACACATGTCCTCAGTGTGTTAGTTAGTCACAAAGGACGCTTAGAAGACCACATAAGAACTACACAGGAGAGAAGCCTTTTCTGCCAACAGTGTGGGAAGAGTTTCTAACCAAAAGGAAATCTTGATAGTATCATTGATGAGTGTTCACACTGGAGAGGCCTCACACCTGCCAACAGTGTGAAGGCAAGAGGTTTCAACTGGAAAACCCTTAACTCCCACATAACCGTTCACACTGGAAAATCTTTCACCTGTCAACAGTGTGGAATAAGTTTTATCAAAAACAAATTCTTACTAGACACGTGAGAATTCACACTGAGTATAAGCCTGTGTGATCAGTGGAAAGAGTTTTGATCACATGAAAGTCTCTGAAGTCCAAGGAGAACCTTCAGTGAGAGAGAAACCTCTACATGTGTTCTGAGTGTGGAAAGAGTTTTCTGCCAAAAACAACAGTTTGAAATACATGAGACTTCACTGGGAGAGCAACCCTACATGTCCTCAGTGCGGAAAGGTTTAATCATAAACGACACTTGGAAGATCACATAAGAACTCACACCGAGAGAAGCCTTTCACTGCCAACAGTGTGGGAAGACATTTTTTAGCCAAAGGAAGCCTTAAAAGGCAATATATAGATCACTACAATGAGAGAAGCAATTTACATGTGGTCATCATGGAAAGAGTTTCAAAATAAAGCAGCATGTAATCACCAATGAGGTTTCATGAAGGAGAGAGAGAACTGTGTTGATAAATGAACAGTGTGACATGTGGTCTGTAATAACACCAGAGTGAAAGCCTTTGCTCTGCCATCATTGTGGGAAAGACTTGCAGAAACAAAGACACTCTTGAGGTTCACAGAAGTACCATTGATATAATTCAAAACAGCCATGGGTTTATTTTCACCTGTGTTTAAAATGTGTTTTGATTGATATGGATCTCAAATTCAGACTGTTCCTGTATCCCTGTCTTTATCCACTTTCACCACCCTCTGTCCCAGTTTTGTCAAGGAAAGAGTAAATGCATGGGGATCTTTCACATGTTGTGGTCTGGCGAATGAAACAAGTCTGTTAAATTTTTACATATAAATGTGAGTGAGTTGAAAGATTGGCAACTAAACTACAATATGTCACTGCCTTATTTATGTACTCTGATAATTGGGCAAGGAATAATTGACTCAAAGTGGCTGGACACACCTTGTGTTTTAATTTTTTTAATAATTCAACAGTGCATGAGTAATTCTCTTCTTTCTGCATCCGCGTCTATGTGAATTATCTCTCCAAGTTTATGCAAATTAACATATGTTGTCAATTAGCTTAATTCTTCAAGTTGGCTTTAGGCACTTTCCATTAAAAAAGAGTTGGCAACACTGCTCAATCAGGAGTCAAACTTGACAAACAATATTGAATTAGTTCTTGAGCGATTTGTTCATTTTGGAGCAAATCTTTAATGTGACTCAGGAAGAACAAGTTGTTCTTGTTCAGGCATATGCACATCCTAAAGGTTTTACATTAGAATTAGTTTGAAAGACTCGGAGATGAAATAACTTAATTCTCTTCTGGCTCAACCTACATTACAAAGCTTATCGGCTTTCTGATGAAAAACGAATCAAAGCCAGAGACTTGAGGATTTTAATCAATTTCTTTACAGCCCATACTGCTCAAACCAAGACATGTCAGAGAAGAGGTAAGGTGAGCTAATCATAGATAAAGACCTCCAGAATTATGAATATTTTCTCTGCCTAACAATTCTGAGAACAGAAAAGCAGCTTAAGAGGAGTCAGGATGGCAAGTCCATGAAACATGGAGGAGGAGCAGCAATCGCTTACTGAGGATATAACACTGCTGAACGGGCCTGCATGAAAGGTCATGGTAGCTTGCAGGATGTGGGAAACTTAACCAAAGATATAGGATAAACTAAAATGCTTGAAAGCCCCAAAGAAGAAGTTATCAAGTTCTTTGAAGAGTATAAGCAACTTGGTAAGGTAACGTTCGGGAGAGGTTCAACACTTGCAGGCTGAAAGGAAGACCATGGGGGAATTACATCTTCTGATGGAAGTGATAAGACCTATGGAGCTGTGGCATATTTCAGGTGGGAATCAGACAAGGACATTGAGGGGTGAGACTAGTTGAATCTAAGGCCAAATTAACTCCTTTTGATCAGAAAGGGGAAGCAGTTACATGAATTGTGTGGTAACGCTATGCAGCCAAACTTAGAAAGTATATTGAGAAGCATTGCTGGTGGGCTGCATGCTAGCAAAGAAGACCATATATGGCTGTGTGACTTCCAGGAAAGGCACAAACAAACAGTGCCGACAGGCTATGGAAGGCCTCCATCAGAGCAGAGCAGAGCCAGCTGCACCATTTGAGTTCACAACCCTGTATTTATTTGGACCCAGGTAAAAAAGAGGTAAAGAAGAGGGTGGAACGAAAAGTTTGGGGGAAGGTAGTGGCCCAAGAGCTGTCTATGGGATAAGGTGGATCATTCAACTGAAGGATTTCTGCTAGCATATCAGAGATTTACAGCTTTAAGGGGTACATTCAAGGAAATTGTGGTCAGACTAATCAAATTTCATAGGAGCAAAGTCTGTTCTTAAATTCTTCACAGATTCCAAGATCCACAAGACAGAGTAAAGTTAGAAGTGGCAGCCAGACGTAGTACAAAGTTCCTCTCAAAGAAATGGAACAGCAGGAAGCAGTCCGTCTGTTAAGCGGAGCCCTCCAGAATTTGAGGGTTAATGATATATCGTGGGGGACTCTTCTTTAGTATCAAGTAGCCAGTCTTGGCTCATTGAAAGACCTAATGATGCAAGGCACAAGTCGAGCTCAAACTCTCTTTCTTCTGAGATGTACTGGGGTTATGGATCATGAAGTTTTGAGTTTGATAGCTATCCATACAAAACACAAAAAAATCATACACGCATGTTAAAATCTAACTTGTGAATATTGTGACGGAGTGTTTCACCCATAGACACAGTGGGCGTATGCCAGGCCCTCGGAGAGGCTTTTATTAAAAGAGGTAAGGTCCAGGGGAAAAGTAACCGAATAAAAGGAAGAACTGGTGTCCTCGCTGATTCCTCTCCCAACTCTCTCGCACCGGGACAGAGGAACCGGGAGTTAGTCGGGCAAGCTCAACCAACCACCGGGTAAAATACTAACAGTAAAGCAAGCGCCACTTACCCTTTCTGGTGGCTGAGCGGGTCTCCGCGCCCTCCATCCTCACGTACGAGTGAGGTGACGCCACTAGATGTTGCCCAATCAGACATTTCCTCCAAGCCCGCCTTGCCCGCATTCTCCACCAGTGACGGGAGTGAGCCAAACGACAGACACAGGCGGGCGCCAGGCCTTGAGAGGCTTTTATTGACAAACAAGGTACTGTGCATCCAAATAAACGGGGAACTGGTTTTCCTCGTCACAGGCTGCAGGGAAGTGCAGGTCAGGTAGTGGCCTAGAGAGGCTGTGGTAGAGGCTAACCACTCAAGGTGTGTTTCCTGCCGTCGCCGCCAGACCTGATCAATACCACACCCTCTCAACACGCCCACTCCTGTCGGAGTCTGGTGAAGGGCTGCTTAACAAAGGACGGGAGATGATGACAATAAAGGGAGGGGCAGCCGACTTGTCACAATATCCTAATACTAAGCTGTAGCTTAAATGAGTTAAACTTGTAAGGGTCCCCTTTCCTGCAGAACGGGAATCCAGAGGCCCTGGTCGAAGGTCACGTGTACTGTTTTTTTTTATGCCTTGTTAAAAATCACTAATATTTATTAATCTTTTTGTTTCTAAATTATAGTAATTGACCTTAAAAGTAATTTTATCTGACTTCCAATTTTCATGATTTTATTTATATTTATTAAAAGGTAACTGCTGATCCTCTAGTTGTGATTAAATTTGGACTACACACTAACTATAATATTTCCTAGTTTCTACTTATTGTTCAAGTAGAGTCTGGGTCGCTTAGGAGACCTTTGTTTGGCCAGGAACAGACTCATTTACACATCTGGGCTAGTCCAGTGTCTTAGTCAGGAGGCTACCTCGTGAGATCGCTACCTTAATGCAGCCATCTCCTGATAGACTCAAAAGAGTAATTTTTTATGCTCTCTAAGTAATAGCATGTTAGCCAGTTTCAGGCCAGAAGTCAAGATCTCAAGACGGCTCCAGTATCCATTGATCGTTGATCTGACTCCACCCTTAGCACGCCAACAATGCGGAAAACTCAGAAGTCACTAACCAACAGAAAAGTTATTTCAGACAATATTATAAGCAACCAAGATTAACATTTATTTTGCCAGGCAAGAACAGTTTCCAAATTGGTATAATTGATAAACATTTGCACAACTGATCAGCAGTAAAATAACACAAAACAAAAATAAAACAAACTTAAAAGGTCAGTATACCTGGTCTTTTAGCAAAGTGTATGAGAATGTTATACCACACTCACGGGCCAATCTACTACAGAATCGCTACTTACTGTGTTTTGTCACTTTCCCTTATATACTCAGACCAGACAAAGAGATACCAAATAGTTATAAAGTAGTTATAAACCTTTGAGCTCTTAGGTTCCGTGGCCCATGGTCACACCTGCTGGAACGTGCTCAGAGACCTAAAAGGAGGACACCTCCTTCCCCAACAGAACACAGTTCTATCAAGTTCTTAATCTTCTCCATAATATAAGTGATTACGGTGAAATTGAGACCAATTTACTTCACAATTGCACTGAGACCTTCAAATGAGACCAACATGAAAGTGAAGCACAATAGTTCATAAGACACATGACATATAATGCCTTATTCTTAATGAACTTAAACCAAGTCTTTTGCAGAAAGAGGGGCTAGAAGAGTGAGCTGAAGAAGGTGTCATAAACACAACAGGGTGTGTTTACTTCTTTGAAGTCCTTTGTTCCTTTGGATATCGCTTCAGATCAGTCTTAATGCATATACACATTTTGATTCACCTCTACATCCTTAAATTATATTAAATTATGCTGTGCAGTGACTTATATAATCATGTTTGTATTTGGTTTGTTTTGTTCAGAGTAGGTCATTAAGCTAAGCATCTGAGAAAATACTGAAAATGAGCAAATGAAGTACTTGAATTGTTGCAAATATGTCTTTGTAAGCTAAACTAAATTAGATTGAAACTGTACATTACAGGAAAAAATTAAGATCCACCAGTCTTCAAGCAATATGTGAAAAGGCTCAAAGT
>NC_056702.1:22107862-22143412 GCF_018831695.1 Puntigrus tetrazona | reverse complement strand
TGTCTTTGTTCTGCTTTGTAAACTGTGAAACATTACGGTGTCATTGCCGCTTGGCATATTATCATGGGCTGGAATGAGGTGGAAAATTGATTCAGTCAGGCTCGATGTGACAGACACGCATGGAAACGGTGGGTCAACAATCACAAAAATTGATGAAGTGCCAAAGAACTACTCGAATAAAGGTACAAATCGGTACCTTTTATGGTACAAGTGGTCGCCACTGGTGGTCCCCCGAAGGGCGGCTGTTTTGGCCCTAGTTGTCTTTTGCCAGAGGTCAGAAGTAGAAGTCATATTTTTATTCTAGCCATAACTAGTCATGATTTAACCAGTCATTCCTTTAAAGTCGCTGCTGGTCTCGAGTCAAATCCCGAGTCCTCAAAGAGTTGAAGTTAATGAGATACTAATTAAACAATGCATAGCATTAGTACGAAGACCTGCTGTTACTGAGAATCAGAGGATAGGATGTTGGATGTTTTATTGTTTAAAATGATATCAAATTATCATAGAGATCAGTGTTTGTTTTAGCTGAGCCCTGACTCTCTGTTAGGTCTCGGTCTGTAGCAATACCCAAGATGCTGAAAAAAACAGAGAGATTACTGAACTGGATAGTGGTTTTATATATATATATATATATATATATATATTAATATGATGACACAATTATCATTAGTAAATACCTCAAATCGATATATCCAATTAAATTGCATTGACGCACATGTAAAAAAATTGGTATGCGATACCTTATTTTGACACTCATGTCCTTTAATATTTTTTGCATTTGCCAATGTTGAAAACGTTGATCAATTGATTTTTCGAAGGAAATTTAACTGTTAGATTCGTGACAGATCAAATGTTAGATGTGGTGCCATAGTAAATACCGAAGGCTTCGACTGTGACTTTATTTATTTTCCATTTAATTTTTCTTTTATTTAAAAAGAAATAATGTTTTTTGCAAGCTTTTATTATAAATGCAATTAAAAAAATCAAATGCATTTTTGTTACAATGTAATTAGAATAAAAATATTACGTCATGTAAACTAGGCATGTAGCATCAAAATAATCGAATCATATCGGTATCTGCAAACATCAGATCGCTGGTGCTTTTTATTTATCTATTTCTCAGTTGATTTCTCTCCCTTCTTCACTGATGCTCATTGTAAACAGAAGGTATTCTCACTAACTAATAATCGTCATTTAATTTGTCTCTTAATTATATCATTAACATTAGTTAATGACCACTGAGAACAAGACTTTAAAGACTGACTTGACTCGAGACTTGTTTGTGACTTGAAGGAATGACTTTGTCGCACATCTGCATATTAGCAAATCCTGGATGATTGGAACAAAAACCTGAACCTGGATTTCCACAATTCTGCTTTTAAAAACACATTGTGGGTACATACGGTACTCTTAAAGGGTCCCATATTTCATCATAAATTAGGTCTAGGCAACATAGATTCTTTAGGACATCAACACCTTAATACTATAAAACTCAAGAAGGTACAATATGGGGACCTTTATATGTACACAATAGGTCCTCAGGATACACTAAATGTTATACCCCATAGGAACAAAATTGTACCCCGTGGTCCCTAAGAGTGCAGTGTCATTTATTATTATTATAACAGTCAACCTTAAGTTAAAGGACAAGACAGAGGACACATATGCCACAGGAGATGAAGTCAAGCTGCAGATAACTGGAGATCCTGGATCTAAAGTTGGTCTGGTGGTATGATAAGGCTGTGCATGTCCTCAACAAGAACAGACTAAGTCAGACTCAGGTGAAGAGCCTTTGAGATAAAATATATATCAATCATCAGCAACACTTTCATGAATCCTGTAATTATATTACATCGTAAGGGCATTCTCGAAGGCGTTATAACTAATCGACAATGAATTCTAAAAAAATATCAAATCTCGGTGGAATAATCCTAAACCAGTATAAGACATTAGAACACTTACACATTTGTTGTTTTAGCTTTTAAGTATGAGTACGTATAACACGCAACCGTGTTCATCTGTGATCTGGGACGTCATAGAGAAGCATGACATTGGATGCACAGCAGGAGTGAGGAAGGACAGCATGGGGTTTTTCACCGATGCAGGTCTGATGTTTGAATTCAACACTGCAGGAGGAACCAGCCCCAGAACAGGTCCAACTTATATTGATTACTTTACATAGAAAGTGATGGTGTGTTTATGAATGATCAATGCTGTTTGTTGTGAGTTTCCTGTTGTTTTAGTTGCTCGTTTTTTGGAACTTATTTTGATTAGGTTTACAAATCAAGTTAACTGTGTAGGCTTTTTAATTTTATTTTTAAAAGTAAACCATCGTTTTCAAATGAAATGTTCCCTATGCCCAAATGTACCGTCCATGCAAAGAGAAAACGAAGAGCTGACAGTCTCCTGCAGATCACTAAATAATTGGTGAGATGATTCTGTGTTAAATATCCCGAATACAAGCTAAGATATTTTGATGAAAACCAAGATATGTCTTTAATCTAGATTTAAACTGACAAGATGTCTGCCTCCTAACAGGGTTAGGAGATTGTTCCAGAGTTTAGTGCTAGATAGAAAGGATCTGTCATCATGTTGATTTTTGATATTCTGTATATTATCAAACGACCAGGCAGGACTATATCGTGATAAGAGCTCACTCAAGTATTGAGGAGCTAAACCATTCAGGGCTTTATAGGTAAATTAATATGATGTGAGGATGAGGATGGTATGACGTCGCTGTAATCATCACATGACCTTCGTGTTACTGCTGTTTTCAGCCGATGAATACTCTGGTGAACTGAAGCAAGTGCCGCGTTGATGGGATGAGGATATACTGCCACACCTGTGAACAAAGAGCCACGCACATTGCCGGCTGAGCAGCACGCGCCAACGCCTTCCTTTACTGCTGCAACCGGATAAACCGATGAACAAGAATACGATGATTGAAGAGGAAGAGCTGACTTGATCATAGTTTAACGCTGCTCTACGGTAAACCAAAGAATATTAAAAATAACATGACTTAATTTTAGGTAACAAGTTCATCAAAATTCATTATCTCTGCATTCACGATTCCTGCTTGAAGTTATTTATATTGTTTTTTGGATTGATTTGAAGAAGTATTCAAACATGTACATGTTCTCTTGCTTTTTAAAGGGTCTATTATTTCATTAATTAGTTATTTTATCTGTTAAAACAGGCGCAGATGATGAAGATTATTATACAGACTCTGAAAGAATGTCCGCACGATTCCCTGAGAGTTGGTTTTGGAAGGTGATTGATCTACCCACCTGTGAGAAATGGTAAGTGGAGATTTTTATACAAAAGCGAGGTAAAAGGGATAGTTCACCCAACGCTCTTTAGTTAACAATTCTCAACACTTTAGTAAATTCAAAACATATTTGATACCATCAGATGCCAACATTAACTGAATGAAGCCACTGCATTATTTGCTTTATTGTTGTGACTGAATTCACTGATTCCTGGAAGAAATGTATCCCATCCTGCTATAAACTCTGTAATGATAACAAACAGTAGAAGAGTACTTAAAAGTTAAGGACATTTACTTTCCAGTGCAGAAACACTGTAGTCACAGAACGGTTCTTCCTAAAAGACTCTATCACTACCTGGCAGATCTTGGTTGTGAGTTTGTCACCCACACTCGGTAAGATGAAGCTGCAAACTCAGAATATATGCTCCTAAAACATCATCATCCAGAATCTGCCGCTTTGAATCCTCCCGCATGTGTCTGTGTTCCTCCTTAAAGGCATCTGTGTGGCAGAACCTATGGAGATAGTTGTTTCCTAAGAGCTTTTTTCTGGCTGATCTCCAAAGATTACCTTAATTAAATGTATGTAGGCTTAACAACTGGAAATCAAGGCCATTATTCAATAAACTACTCGAGAACGGGACTCCTGCTGCAGATTTTCAAACACTGAGTAAAGTAATCAGATTGCTGCCTGTTTATGTGACACAATTATATTTGATCTTTGACATGCTAGCACAGTGCACGTAAACCATTCTCAAGACACGTTTGAATAAAAATCTATTGCCATTTTTGTCAAAAAATAAAAACGAGATGAAAATGCGTTAGAGTGGGACGATTTGATATAAGATTAATTCAGGAAACAAATCTACTGGCGCGTGCGTTCACTATTAAAACTAAAAACAATTTAGATGATGCTGTGTTTGATTATTTACTGTCTTCTTCCTGAAGAATCAGATTCAGTCGGCTGGCTTCGATGCCAAAAGACAGACTAAAGAGAATAAAGCCGTGCATTCTCGCATCTCTTTGTAATTGTGCCATGCCATGGAATCACAGTTGGAACTGCACCGCTTCGGTCCCAATAATGCAAAGCTGCAGTTTCGTGTGCTGTCATCCCGTTTTCTGCAAAGCGTAAGGAGATTCATGGAGACAGAAGATGTTTGTAGCTCCATGCAAGGCAGAAAGGCAAATCTAGAAATGAAAGTAAATGCTAAAAAGGTTCCATGTATTCATTTCATAATGCGATTATTCCCCATGAAACTGGGAGCTATACACGATTGGAGGTCAAACAGCATGCATATGATTACAATTGATGGAGTGAAAAAGCTGAAGGTGGTGGTATGTCTAAAAAAAGTCATTTTAGCATTACAATCAATAAGGCAAGAACAGGAAATAATTGTTGGGCGATTTCTAATGTCTGTCTGTGTTTCAGTCTGAAGGTGTGCTGACTCGATACATAGAAAAAATGTGAGCCTAATCCTGTTAAGAATGGTAGATTTACTGTGAAGTACTCAACAACAAGTCATTTAAATATAATCAGAACTACAGACCAGATAAAGTTTCATGAGGCTTCATTTGGCCTTCACTAATCAGAATACGACTCGTGACTCTTTTCCTAATGTCTTACTGTTCTTTCTGCTTTCTCTTCCCAAATGGTTTAGGGGAAAAACGTTGATTTTAAATACAACATTAACCAGCTCACTGCCTTCCAGACACAGATGCTTACACATACATCTCACTTATTGGTATGAAAATACATATCATGGTTAATTTCATGAATATTTGAAGTCGCATGGGTGTTTTTTTTAGGTGAGAAGTATATTCTATAATTTGTAGAGATGAGTTAATAGTTACACCATTATATTTCCATATACTAACTTTATACTTCACTTATGGTATTCTGTTCTAAAATCTTATAAGTGAAGATCAAGAAATCCTGCCAAAGAATTTCTCATAGGCATTCAGTGGGCAAGACTCAAAATTGCTCAACTAAGATAACAAAACGTTATTTTACCAAGTACAACGTGTTCTTGGATTAACATCCTTGCTGATCCTGAACAACATACCAATCACTACAGCCTCACAACATAACATATGTTAAGTGACACTGAAAGTAATCAGTCCAGGACACATGACTCTTATGTTCAAACATGAATAAGGAGTAATTGCTCATCGTTTGGCTAATTTTCCCTAATGGCAAATTCCTATACTGCCAATGGAGGGAGTGTATATTTTGTGAATACTTTTTAAATATATGCGTCTATATTTGTTCAACAAAGAAAATTATTTTGCTGTACAATTTCTCTCCTAGTGAACTATATTTTCTCACACCCCCTAGTTTTTGGTATGTCCTTGTTCTCACCATATGTTGCATAAATGACAGCTCATAAGAAACGTTATAAAAAATTATTTTATCTCTCAGGTGAAGACATTGCTCTCAGACAATCAAACAGGCCATCAATGGAAATTATATGGGTACTCTTCTTGTCTAACCCAGTGGATGTGGAGAGCCAGAACATGCTTGAGTATGACCTTACTTGCTCACTGCCATTAATTATCTGGACAAAGCACCAATCAATGGGAGATTGTTGGCATGGAGGCGCGTGTGAATAGAAGCCATCAATCATATCAACACAGGTCAGCAGGAATAACAGGAATCTGACTATAATATTAAAGTACTTCTCAAAGATAAAAACGTACATATACTGGGCTAATGAATACCCCAAATTCAGTACCTCAGAAATTTTACAAGGTTGAATATTGAAGACACCTGGTGCCACACTCAAATCAGATCATTAACTCAAAACACCTGCAAAGGCCTTTAAATGGTCTCTCAGTCTAGTTCTGTAGATACACAATAATGAGGAAGACTGCTGACTTGACAGTTGTCCAAAAGATGAACATTGACGCCTTTGCACAAGGAAGACATATAACGTGCAAAGGTCATTAAAAGGAGAGGCTGGTAGCCAGATACTACAAAAGTTTTAGAGCACTTCATGCTTCCTGCTGCAGACCAACTTTATGGAGATGCAGATTTAATTTTCCAACAAGACTTGGCACTGCAATACAGTGCCAAAGCTACCAGTACCTGGTTTAAGGAACATGGCATCCCTGTTCTTAGTTCAGGCCAGCAAAGTCGCTGACCGTGAACCCCATAGAAAATCTATGGGATATTGTGAAGGGGAAAAGAGCTGAAGGCCACTATCAGATCAACCTGGCTCTCTTTATAACACCTGAGCAGTCCCACAGACTGATCGACTCCACGCCAACATTGCTGCAGTAATTTCAGGCAAAAGGAGCTCCAACAAAGTATTGAGTGCCGATCGCGCTCAATACTTCTTTAAGTTCGCCAAGATACCGAATTTGGGGTTTTTATTAGTTGTCAGTTATAATCATCAAAAATAAAAGAAATAAACATTTGAAATATAACAGTCTATGTGTAATGAATGAATATAATATAAAAGTTTAACTTTTTGAATGGAATTAGTGAAATAAATCAACTTTTGATGATATTCTACAATTATATGACCAGCACCTGTATATAAATAATAAACAAATAAATTTTCCTTCTGTATTCGATTTGTATTAAGGTTATCAGCGACAGTTGGTTTTCGTGTAAACCAGACCGGATCCCTATGCTTCATATAGAAAATCCGGGCAGCACATGGTATTTAAATTTCTATTTTATTATCCTTAATATTTTTTAAAGATTATTGGTATGCAAGTTCTTACCAGCACTGTAAAAAAATATTCACTATATTAAATCAATACAATTGTTTCAAAATATTACAAGTAATATTATTAATTCAACAAAATTAGAATGAACTAGAATTAATCAAAACCAAATGCTTACAATTAACCATTTTAGAAATTAGTAGCAAGATAGCATAGAAAAAAAAATAAACTTGGAAAAAAATACTAACGAATACTATCTCGAGTCGGTGTGTGAATCTGAACAGCTGGAACATCACAAAACAAGCTACCTAAAAAAATGATTCAGCTCATAATTTAATCAGTGCAGCGATGCATGATGGAAGCCATTGTTTGGATTAGTGGCACCCAGATTGCTTTTTAGAAAGACAGTCTAGGAAAACTGGACTACTTGTGCACTCACTGGCTTTGAAAGACCACCCACCGTACAGCCCTCAATACCAAGGAGATCTTCATATGTCTCCGTAAATGTCTATGTCCAAAACCAAAATCTTTGTTTGACGAAGAACTCTAATACGGGACGATTGCACTGAGAATAAATGCAATCTTTCTCCAACTGAATACACGTTATGCAAAGTTGTTTCAATTTAAAATTAAATGTTAAAATTAAAACTGCTGGATGATAGATATTTCATTTTTTTTTATCACAAACAAAAAGAATGTGAAATATAGAATGTACAATGATTTTTAAGTAGTATTATGGTGTGTGTAGAATCAACAGCTTAGTACTCACTACTCATTCATGAGTACTTTTCTTTACTCTTACTTTAGCAGTTTCTTTTGTGCGTGTACTTTAGCCAACTCAAGACTACATTTTTCGAAGGAAACAATACTTTTTACTTGAGCATATCTTTTCAGTACTCTTACAGCGCCTGATTATTACTTGTAACTGATTTCCATGTGTTTGTGTCTGTTACTAGGCTGATAGCATATGTGTCCAAAGTCTTTGCCATGGCCAGTAAACTTGATGCTCTAAATGATAATAAAGAGAAAGGTGTAGAAGTTGGATGCTCTGCAGCGCCATCAAATGGTTGATTCACCACAACAAACACCAGTCGGCTCTTTTAAAGAGGAAGCAGCTTTAATTCATAGTGCGATGACTGTAAATATCACTAAGTAATGTAACTCATCCGTGGAAGAAGCGGAAATGGCAGCCAGCAGTAAAAGTGCAGTGTAAAAATACAGGCTATGGCATTATTTTTCAGAGAAAGCGCCTGGCATCCCAGTCAACACGTAGAGGTCACGCGATGAATACAGTGACCTAACCTAACCCTACATTGATCAAATATATTATTTTCTGCCAAAATCTCTGGTAAATTTACATTGAATCGTACTGGGTTATGCTGAGAGAGAAGATAAAAAAGTATGTTCTCTGGAAGCACGACCTGTATGTATTACGACCCGCTCACGCAACTCAATATTATGCGACCAACGATAGATGCAGTTTTAATGAATTAATTTATTTTTATAACTTTATTTGCACTATGTATTTGTGTAGAAGATAGCTCAATAGCAAAGCACATTTTCAGTGCTTGTCTCCACTGTAACGCACAGGGTGATGAGAGACGCTGGACGCCTTGTTGACGGCTCTTTGTTGTGATCGCCATGCAAGAGGGAAAAGAGATATGTGCTGAAAAAAGCCAACGTAAGTATAAGTCACTCACTTTATTTACCAAAATCATTGGTTTTATTTTTATACTTACTTTTTAGAGTCTGCATCAAAACATCAGTAAGGCTGTTGCCTTCTAGAAGATCGAATTTCAAAGCTGACCGATCTCATTGCGGTGGCAGTGACGCCCCACGCCATGGCCAATGAGAACAAACTCAATAAAAACATCCTGATTCAACATTCTGTACCCCAAGAAAAAGGTCAGTCAAGTCATTAAAAATAAATCCAAGAGGAATAATTTTTTTTGCATAATGTTGAGAGGAAACATAAACACAAATAGATATTATGGGTATACTGAGGGGTGGATTTCTCCCTTCTGAAAATCCTACGCTGTAAAAATTGCTGTAAAATGCTAGATTTTGACAGTAACCTCCATTACAACAGTAAAAACATCCATTCTGGGTAACAATTGTTTGTTTCTAGAAGTATCGCTTGCAGTCTTGTGAAGTAACAGTGTGTTCAGAGTCAACTCTTTGAGTATGGTTTTTAATACTCACTGATGTTTTGATAACACAGTAGAGTCTTAATAAAGAGTAATTATCTGATTAGGCACTTAATTGTAGCATGAAATAATACTAGAAAATCTGTAACTAAATTATTAAACATAATGTAGATGTAACAGGCTGCTACTGTTAGACATACGTGAACAGACTAAATGTGTTACACAGCTACTTAGCACTTAAGTACAACCTTAATACACTTTATTTTGAAGTAGTTTATATATGTACTCCATAATTTGAATGTAATTAGAAATCTCTTACAATTATTTAAGTTGTGTACTAATGAGTTAACTCAAAGATGGTAGCTAGATGAGGTGTACTGTATAGATACACATGAAGTACACTTAAGTACAATAACCCAGGCATGATTTACTGCCACACCTGACAAAGTAGGACCAAAAGATCTCAAAAGCTACACATCATGTTGAGATTCAGAAACAAATGAGAAAGTAGCCATTATCCACAAATAGTGAAACATGGAACGGGCGTAAATCTTACCACAGAAGTGAACAGCGGACCAAAATTAGCACAGCAACGACTCATCCAAGAGGTCATAAAAGACCCTAATGACAACATCTAAAAGAACTGCAGGCCTCACTTGCCTCAGTTAAGGTCCAGTGTTCATGACTCATCATAAGAAAGTGAGACTGGGCTGGAGTTCAAGAAGAAAACCACTGCTGAGCAAAAAGAATAAAAATGCTTGTCTCAGTTTTTGCCCAAAACACCTTGATGATCCTCAAGATTTAGAAAAAAATACTTTGTGTCCCATTACATCTGGTGTAAAAGTAGCACAGCATTTTAAGAAAAGAACATCACACCAACAGTTAAATATGGTGGTGGTAGTGTAACTATCTGGGCTGTTGTGCTGCTTCAGGACCTGAAAAGACTTGCTGTTATAAATGGAACTGTGAATTCTGCTGTCTACCGTAAAATCCTGAAGGACAATATACGCCTCCTGTTCGTGACCTCAAAAGCAAGCACTTTTTCACACAGTGTCTCATTTTGTAGACACTGCATTTAAAAATAGAGTTAGCGATATTATTTGTAATGTGGCCAAACATTATAAAGGAATACCGATGTTTGAGCTTACACTGGTAAGATTCGCCATGTGATAAACCAATGGAAATGGTCGAGAGACTTGTTGAGCTTTACAGTCGGCTCATGCTGTGTTTGTAACAGACGATCTGTACTGGGATGTCCTGAACGGAGCTATCACTCGCAAGAGGCAACGGCTTACGCCTGTGCTAGCTCTTATTAAGGCAAAAAGAGTTTGACAAAGCAGCAAGGGCAGCACACTGGCTTTCCAGACAACAGTCTCACTATGGGGGTTATGACTCCACTCAGGTACTGTATGCTAACACGCCATCGCTTACTGTGATTGACTGTGTTTATAGTAGTTTTCGTCTTTCTAGTCAACCATCATGGCGTTTCAGGCCTTGGCAGAGTATCACACACAGGTAAAAGACCGCAGAACTTTAGTCTGGAAATAGACTTGGCAATGGCAAGCAGAGAAAAACAAGTCAAATACGTTATCAGAAGACATAACGCACATCACACGCGGTCAAACAGGGTGAGCATCTTGTATACTTACATTCATTGCTCGTTTCTCTTGAACGCTTTTGTTGGATAACGGGAGTTTAGATTTATTCGTTATTCATCATTGCCTTCATCGGTAGTCTCATCTCAATCTTCAGGTATCGCTATTATATTGCGGATTTGATTTTGGTGACTCAAATACGTCTGCATTCACTCAACAGGTGGCGATAAACGAGAATTTCAATATAACCGCTAAAGGATCCGGAAAAGCCATTCTATCGGTGAGCATACATGAGCTTTTATAGAGTCTACAGTAAGATTAAAGCGTAAAATCTGACCTGAGACGATGCTGCCATGTGCAGATTCTGTCGCTGTACTACGCCAGACCTACTGAAAAGAAATCGACTGTAAATTCTTTGACCTGACTCTTAAAATGGAGAAAGATGATGCTATTAAGAGTAAGTCCATGCTCTTTCTGTGGTACTTCATGAGAGTACATTCAGAGCTTAAGGAAAACCTCCAAAAACACTTTGTTGTGTGTTGGTTGTTTATTTGAATAGTTAACATGCTTGTCTTTTTGTTTGGCTTTCAGCAAACAAAGAAGACATTGACACTTACAAGCTCACTATGGAATTCATGTACGTAGAAAAAAAAAAGGTTCATTGTTTTAATGTTAAGAAAACATTTAGAACTTAGTTCATTAGTTCAGGCTGTAATATCACTAAAAAATGTATTGAACGTTTTAATGCAGAACATAAAGTTGTGTGCATTGAGTGTCTCTGCATTGTGTCCTCCAATCTTCCCAGGTACAAAAACAACAAAACCGATGCCACCATGACTATTTTGGATATTGGAATGCCGACTGGATTTACCGCCGACGAAAATGATCTTAAATCGGTACTGTGATGATAAACCGATGAACGATCTGTTAAGCGATTCCGTTCTGGAAGCGAAACAAGTCCTATGCATACAGAGAAAAGAATATCACATAAACGATTTTAACCGTACGCTTCCTATTTTTTTACACTCAGCTGTCCACAGGAAAGGACAGATACGTTCAGAAAGTGGAAAATAACACTGTGCTCTCAGAGCGAGGATCCCTCATCCTCTACTTGGATAAGGTACGTCAGCTACTATGTATCCCAACGATGCCATGTATTACTGACAGATCGATCGTTAATATGCAGTAACCTATGCAATCTATGTCAGTGTTTTCATCTTTGTGACACAGCGAAATCCCTGGTATCAAATGAACCAATTATGGGTTCAGAGTACAGAGTGTTAAGATTTACTTAACAAAGTAATTAAGAGATTAAAGATTGAGTAACCCAACCAAAGTCAACAATGATCACTGTAAAGGTGACTTTATGATTGTGATTTTCTTCTTTCCCCTTTTTCTTCTCGCAATTCTGTGTGTTAACATCAGGTTTCATAGTTAGTCATCAATCACTGAATCTCTTAATTACTTTGTTCATTTTAACACTGCTTCTGTGTTCATTTTAATACTCCCATAGGCGCACATAAGCAGTGGCGGTGGTTGACACCAGGGCTTTTGCTATGCACATTACTTAGTTCTAACCTATGGCTATAATACAAGAAAGAAACTGAATGTTATCATAATGTACATTTTTGTATGTTTCTTGAACATTTTAATTCTCAAAAGGTTTCTCATAAAAGGCAGAAAAATTGCCTTCAGAATGCACAAGCTGTTTAATGCCGGTCTCCTACAACCTGCCACAGTCACAGTATATGAATATTACTCACCAGGTGAGCTGTACACACACACAGGTTTCCATGTTTCATGGGGACGTTCTATAGACAATGATTTTTATATTGTACAAACTGTATTTACTTTACCCACCCAATTAACATTTTCAGAACTTGATTCACTAAACATTACATTTTCGAAACATTACAAGCACTATTATCACTTAATTCAACATGTTAGAATTAATCAAACAAAATGCTTACAATTATCCCTTCATTATGAGTAAAAGTAAACTTTTAAAAAAATTACACTGGATTTGGATACAACATTCAAATTTCAAAATAGATGTCAAGACAATAAACAATGTCTTCAGTAGTCTTATTAATAATGTCCTTTATCAACAGTAATTACCACCCTGATTGGATTTCTTTTTCTTATTTAACCATAATCATAATATTGTAAATGTGCATCTTGATTGCTTTTTTCAACTGCTCATAAATCAAACTAGAGACGAATGAAATTCAATGAAAGCCATGCGTTACTGAAACCATGACGTCTTTCTCGATGTAGACATGTCAGGGCATGTTTTCATGAGGTGTTTCAGGCCAGTCTGGTTCAGCCTTGCCTTTTAGATGCAATGAATCCTTTTTGTGTGAGACTTTGAGCTTTGTAACTCTGCAGCTACATAACACACTAGAAAACGAATAATCGAAATAGCGTTGTCCATATTTCAAAATTAGTTGTGGTTGTGTGGGATGGCCTGGATGAGTGATATTTTTAATCATTTGACTTCATCATTAAACCTGTGTTTGTTCCAGATGCACGCTGTACAAAGTTCTACCACCCCGAAAGGAAAGATGCCATGACACACAGATTGTGTGAAGGAAGACCTGTGCCAGTGTGCAGAAGGTACCACAGCCACAGATAACACCACTGCAATGAAATCATGTAAATGGAAATATCCTGTAGCGTTGCATTTCGCTCCAAGCTGTGCACTTGTAATGTTAGTTAAAGTGTTTGTAAAAACAGACCAGCCTTTAATTTGCTTAACAGACTGTTGAGGTTGGACCAAAATGGTTACATCTAGATGCCATAATCATCTTCTTTGTTTTTTGGGATTGACAGTGTCTGCTGTATACTATTTACTTCTTACTACTACTTTGTGAAAGCTAGATTATGTCTGAATAGTGAGTCAAACTAAAAGTCCTGTTTGTTCCAGCCATGAACTCAGTGCCTGATTTCACCAGAGGAGAAAGCAAATCCTCAAAGAGTTCAAATTAATAGAAATACTTAAGTGATTAATTAAATGATCATTAGTGATGAAGACCTGCTTGAGAAGGATCAGGGCCATATTTATTAAGCTTCTAAGAGTTACTCTCAAAACACTGCTAACAATGGACTTAAGTGTAAATTCTGGCTCAAAACTGCGCTTTTAAAAGTTAGTTTATCAAGCATCACAGTCATGCTTTAAGTGAAGTGTAGAATTAAATCAGTCTTAGAGCTGATTCATGACATCTTGCTGTCCAACGGATTGTTTTTTAAAGAGCATATAATACTTGCAGTAAACTGAAGTCAGTTTTGATGTTCCTTTGTAATGTACATGTTCTTTGCTGTTTTGAACAACCGAGAAATGTAACCATTTGATTAACTGCTCTTTCGGATCTTTGTGCATCGCACATCTCGGTTTCCTCGGCGCAACCACAAGCCCTCTCGAGTCGTCTTAAATAACTGGGAGAGTGATTCTTAGCTTTAGGAAATCTGATGACTTAGCTTTTTACAATTAAGTTTGAAAGTAGGAGTACATTTTGTAATTCTCAGCACTTACAGCTTGATAAATACAGACCCAGCGCCTGTGCATGTTTAAAACCTCTCAGAAATGCTCTTAAGAATAGTCTTACTTGATCTCAGTTCAGCCTTCGACACGGTTGACCACATGCTTTTACTTAATCGACTGGAAACGGTTGGTGTTCCTGGATTGTCCTAAATTGGTTCAGGTCGTATTTTATGGGTCACAGCCAGTTTGTTTTACACACGGATCTGAGGTAGATCCTGTTGGTTCTGGTCCCTTGCTTTTAGTATTTCTTTTTCCTCTTTGTCAGCTGCTATCCCCAACCTAAGCTAGCACTTTTACGCTGATGATGCTCAAGATTTATATATGTTCTCAACATGATGAATTTTTGGATGTTTCTCTGACCTCTGAACTCTCCGCCTCTGAAAGAACATTATCTTCTATTTAAACAGAAGGTTGCAGTTCCCAGAGGAAACATGTCAAAGACCAGGATCGTTTTGATAAAGCCTGTGAACATGGCATGGATTATGGTAAATGTATTTAGTTCTGTGGGTTAATTCACAAATCCTCTTGACAGTTAAAAATACAAATCACAGAAAATCTTGCTATAAATAATATTTCAACTGAGCCTTACTTCTCTAACTACAAATAACAATACAACGCAACTGTTTGACAGTTTATAAAGTTAAAGTGGAGGAGATGGATCTGAAACCCACAATTCACATCTATGACATGAAGGTGGAGCAGGTCTTGAAAGAAGGTATGGTTCATTATCCTTTCCATGTTTCTTTCCGCTGATCACGAAACATCTAAAAAGTATCTGATTCGTGTTAAATGAATTATTTCTAGTCGTTGTTCTGTCCTGCAGGCACCGATGTGGCTCCAGTGAGGGAAAACAGACCGCTTTTTGGCTCGTCCCGGTTGCAAGGAATCTTTGGGTTTGGAGAAAGACAAGTCCTACCTCATCATGGGCCAATATATAGACATGCAAAACCTAGATACAAGGTAGGCGTCCCACTGTGTTTGCAAATAACAGGATTTGCCTGCGCAGTATGCGTTATAGGCTATTCAATTATATTTGTCGAAATATGGTGTATTTTGAAAAAGTAAAAAAATGACACTCTTTTAGTCGTTCTGGTCAAACTTCAGTGTTCTGGGCCACATGTAGAGATTATTGTTCACATGTACAGCAATTTTATGAGTTTCAGCTTCACTTTACTGTTGTTTTCAGTCCACAGTACATTTTGGGAAACCATACCTGGATTGAAAAACTGGCCACACGAGAAAAGCCAAACTCCACCCGGCATTTTGAACTTGAGAAGTACCTTACAAAAACTGGATGCACGCTTTGTGATTACATAAGAGAAAACTAAACCTCACCTCTCGCAAATGTTCAGTAAATCTAAAAATGTTATTATCCAGCATAGGTTATAGTAATTGTATAGTCTGAATGAAGCTTGAAAGTGTTAGTTTGGACTATTATTAATTGATTTGCATTCATTATATGCATTATAATGTGTAACATTTTCAAATCTGTATCTCAGTCTCAAGTAGTAATCCTGAGAGACTTTGAATGAGACTTGAACTGAAGACATTTGTGTGAATTCAAAAGAATAAAGCAGAACTTTAAAGACCACCGTGAGTTGAAAATCATTTCAAAATCAGGCAAAGCATTTTCTTCTCAAAGGTTTTTTTTGACTAATCAATCAAAGATACCACAATGCTAGCGGATTAAAAAAAAAAAAAAAAACATGCAAAGTTTACACCATTTCTCTGAAAAACAGTGCTACAGCCAGTTATTTGACTTTGACTTGAACTAGTACCCCCATAGTAGACACCGGGTTGCCTGTTGTTGAAAAATACGACGTATTTCAGCCATGGCAGCCAGCAAACGAAATGGCTCAGAGATCTACCTGACCTTAGCACAAACTTAGCATTGAATACGCATGCGGAGATGAAGAATATCGGTCTAGAACAAATCCACAATGAGGCGATTCCAACACACACAAGGTAATGACACAGTAGGCGAAAACATTGAACTTAATCAAACTTAAAGGAGCGTAAACGAGGCTAATTAACGAAACACACCTGAAATGACTCTTACAATAAGAGTCAACCACCTCCAAGCTAAACTTATATAAAATATTGCTATACAGCTTCTTGATCGAATCTTGACTAACAGTTGACGTCAAATCGACATCAAGTATGAATAAACATGAAAATAATTAACTGGGGAAATGATAAATGAACGAATAAATTCTTAATATAATTACACCAAGAAAAAACTCAATATCACTGGAGACGATTTATATTATTCGCATAGATTTCCTATATTTATCTTTGTAGACGCGAACGGGACTTTATTTTGATCGGGTGGCGTGACGTCATAAGACCGCGCCGCGCTCCTGCGTCTGCGGCTCAGCTGGAGAAAGGTTTGTGGTCTTCGTCGTTTGAAGGGTTAGCGTTCACACGGACGCGTTTAGCGTGTTTTGTGAGGTTTACGAGCGACTGTAAACGCTGTGGTACTGAACTATTCTATAGTGATGGGCAAATGAAGCTTTGCGGAGCACGGAGCATCGTGAAAAGGGTCATTGCTCGAGGTTTTTTCCACACGGTGCGCACTAGCGACATCACGTGGTCAGAAGGGGAAAAACGTTTGGGAGTCCCAGACGACCCAGCCCTTTTAAACGATTTCAGATAATAAGTCGGTTTGTGCTGTATAAGAACAAAAGCAAGGAAGATAATACGTCTATATAAATACATTTTTAACAATGTCAGACATTGTTTTACACACACACATACACACACATATATATATATATATATATATATATATATATATATATATATATATATATCTCCAAAAGTACCTAATATTAGCTTTTTAAGTGGACCTCATGCCATATTGACATAAATACAAAATAACTAACATTCAACATTTGTTCAGCTAAAGAACTTCTTCAAGGTAGTTGGTGACACTTGAAACTGCGCAAGTGTTTTTAACGCGATTTGAATCACAATACTAAGCAGTCACATGGTTGTGTGCGAAAACTGGGCTTCGGATGTCACAGTCACACGTTTGCAGAACAAATCAAGCCAGGGTATAGTGCTTTTAATGTGAAATGTGAAAAAACACTTGATTGAATCGAAAGTTTCATTAAAGTGTACTATACTAGATGTCTTCGCTGTTGCTTTTGTTTTAGTTTCTGTTAATTATTCTCATCTTGTACAGGACAAAGTGTTCAAACACGAAAACCCGACTGACGCGTTGTAAAGATGGAGCGTGATTAAAAAGAGTGAAGAAGTGAAGAGCAAGAGAAACATTTAGACCACAGAAAGATGCTGAGGAACAAACAGGTCTGTTTTCCCTTCTCAAGCATGCCTTCTAATTCATTTTCCTTAGGTGTGAGTTTTTTATACACCTGCCTGCCTCCCACAGCTAATAATGTGCAGCACAATCCTTGCATGCTTTTCAAAACATTTATCTCCTTCGTCCCTCATCCCCATGGCGACTTTGCCAATGCTTCTTCATCTTATTCAAGCCATTTCTTCTACAGTTGTACCTGCTCTCACTCACATCATTAATCAGATCCCAGATCCTCTTACTCTAGAGATTCCAGATGCTCCTGTCAGCTCTTTTGGCAAATGACATCTCAGGAACCGCGCTCTAGTGGTTTGGCAGTCTCTCTGATAGGTCAGATATGTAGGAGAGTGTGAGGTGTCAGAGTCATCCAGCTACTGGGGTTCCTCAGGGCTCGGCTCTCGGACCGCTTTCTCTTCTCGGTCTACATGGCTACGCTAGGTTCTGTCATTCAGAAACATGGCTTTTCACTCACATCATTAACTCGTCCCTTCACAATCGGTGTTTTTCCCTTAGCATTTAGACAGGTTCGTTTAACCCCACCACCCTTAAGACCTAATTCAGTTTCCTCTTCTTCCTTTCATTGCAAAAACACTTGAACGAGCTGTGTTCAACCAAGTCTCATGCGTTCACACAGAACAACCTCCTTAACAATCCAACAATCTGGGCTTCAGAACATTTCAGACCGAGGCAGCCTTGCACTTTTTTTGTCCTACAATTGGCAACCAGTGGATTCCTAATCTTCAATACTAATCTTGCTGTAATGGGGTACTGCTTTTAACCACCAGATCACAGATCCTCAACTCCTAGGAATCCAGACCCTTCTCTCAACTCTTTCTCCAGTGGTTTGAGTCTCACATCTCTGATAGGTCAGATATCTTGGAGAGGTGAGGTGTCATCCAGCTACCGTTCCTCAGGGCTAGATAAATAAGTTGTCTCTACATTACTGTTTTGGTATATGGTGCTTATCAGGCAGGAAATCATTCATTAACCTCACTCATGGCTTATCATCGGAAAGAAGTAAGCGGCTTAATTTCACCTGGTTATTCACTTCAACTTTTAACTTAGATAATTGTGGGCTGAGATTATCATTTTAGTTCACACGGATGAGAAAAACATCCTTTAAACTTCTTAGTATGCTTTGATGTCTGTTGTTCTGTGTCATGAAACTCTGTTAACTTATATTTTTACCTCAGACCCGATGGCACTGAAAGAGAAGAGTGAAGAACTCAATGAAGCGATGAGAAAGATTGTGATTATGAATGGGGAAAATCCTCAACTGTTCACAGACAGAAAAGACTTCAAGAAAAATGGCTCGAAATGACGGAGTGAGTTATATCGCCTGCCAACCGCTTGAAAAGGGTTTCAGTCAAACAGAAAGCATTACATCAGGTCTGTGAGTATCCACACAGAGAGAAACTATACTGCAGAAGTCAACAGTGTGAAGGGAGTTTCACTCAACATCGACACCTGAAGTCCACATGAGAGTTCACACCGAGAGAAGCCCTTGCTCAAGCCAGCAGTGTGGAAAGCATTTCAGTCATCGAGTAAGTCTTAAAAGACACATGAGGATTCACACCGAGAGAAGCCGCACACCTGTCAGTAGTGTGGGAGGAGTTTCACTCAGTCTGGACAGCTCCGGCTTCACATGAGCAAGTTTCTCACACCGAGAGCAGTTCACATAAGTGCGCGCGCAGTGAAGGAGGAGTTTCAAACTCAAAGGAAACCTTCACTGCTACATGAAAATTCACACCGGAGAGCAGTCGCATATAATGCATCAGCGTGAGAAGAGTTTTTGATCAACAGGACGTTCCCGACGCCCACACATGAGGAACTGTCCGGTGAGAAGCCCTACATCTGTCCTCAGTGTGGAAAGTGGTTTAACTATAAAGGACGCTTTGAGGACCAAGATAAGAACTTCACATCGAGAGAAGCTCTTTCACCCAAGTTAGCAGTGTGGAAATAAGCTCAGCCAAAAGGAAACTCCGACAGGCACATGAGAGTTCATTAACGGGAGAGAAGCCCTGTATATGTGGTCATCATGAAAGAGATTCAGATATAGAGCAGGACCTTAAGTACCACATGGAGGTTCTGCATTTGAGAGAGCTTGGGTTACGCCTTTTCAGGCCCTGAAACTATCCTAGCTGGATTTTATGCTGCCAATGTAACATGGGTCATGTAATAATGTCCAGAGAGAAGCCTTTGCTCTGTGGAAAGACTTGCAGAAATCCAGACAATCTTTTGAGCTTAACAGAAGCACCCTTGATATAATCTTGCTAATGCAGCCAAGCGTGCATTTGGGCTTTGTTGTTCCAAGACTGGATTTCAAACTTGATTCCTGGAGGGTCACAGCTCTGGATAGTAGCTCCAACCCTAATCAAACACACCTGATCCAGTTAATCAAGCTCTTCGGATTACTAGACATCTCTGAGCAGGTGTGATTCAGAACTGGCCCTCCAGGAGTTTTGGGAGTTCAGACTACATTTGAGAGCTTGGGTTACCCCTTCCACTCGGTAGCAATCTCCATTTTCATGCCCTGAAAACCATCCTAACTGATTTTATGTTGTCAGCGTAAATATGGGTCATGCAATAACAAATAAAGAGAAGCTCTGCCTCATGGAAAGACTTGCAGAAACCAGACAATCTTGAGCTTCTACACAGACTCTGTATCGCTTCTGTCCCCATTTCTTCATGCAATGTTCTTTGCTTACTACTTTATTATATTTGGATTCTGTGAGTGAAAAATATTTAATCGCAGGTAAAAACCAAGACATTACAGGAATGTTGCTCACACACACACACACACACACACACACACACATATATAGATATATATTAGGGATGCATCTGTTTATCATAACCATAATGTGAAAATTAATTACAATCATGCAATATTGACTGATGGATCAGCAAATATCAGGGTTCTATTCTATTTGAATAATTATGAGTTAAAACATTGTGAGCACTTTTGTTGAAAGTAACGAAGAATTCTATCACATTAAAATGCAACAAAACCTGGTTGAATATGTACAGGCCAAAGCTGTTATTCTATTCAAAATAAGTCTTTAATTTCTGCATTCCTGTACACACCCCTCAATCACGCTTATTACCGGTGTGTGGAGTGTTTTAGAGGTTTTTAAGTCAACCTTTGAGCTTGGCTCGCCTCTGCACCGTGAGACTACGACAAAATAAACTGCACTCGGAAGCTTCGCCAGAAACGCACAATTGAAACACGCAAACCGCATATGGCACCATGACAGAGGTGTTATGTTTATGTGTGAATTTCCCATTGAGGTTTAAGTTAAAAGGGAAAATAGATAAACAGACGCGGAGGGTGGGATTACTAGCGAGATTTCCCCTATTGAATCTTCTGAAACTTATTGAATTCAGAGATTCGTGGTAAAGCTACAACAATAATGGAGAATATAAGTTGCATTGCATCACTTTTTTCCATCAAGTTGCTTAAAAATGAATCACAGGCACACCGGATAAAATATATACATATATTCTTTACATATTGTATCGCTTGTTAGATAATTAAATGTTAACGCGGAGATACAAAATGTAAATGGATCTAATTAAACATCGTTTTTAAACTTAACTGGTATAATTTAAGTTCAATATTAAATAAACTGAAATGCTGCATTTCTAGAATAAAAGCTTTAAAAAGTAAATATATTCCTACAGTTTGTTGTGTTTTATCACAGCAATTGGTTTATTCAATGTTTTAATAGTTAAACCACTGTAATAAATTCAGGAGTTCGCACACTTTAACATGTTTTAATAATATTGTATTGTGATATTTTATATTTGTTGAGGAATTGTTTGCACTGATTAAGACATATTAAAGACCATTAAAATACCACATTTTAAAAAATGGGGTTGTTAGTCAAGGTTTCTGAAAGAGGATCTTCAAATCCTTCTTTGAAAGCAAGCATAATTACAAGCAAAGCAAATAAATCTTATTTAAATAAATCTTAAATAAAAATTATTAATAATAAAATATCAATATATTTTTTTTTCAAATACCTTTAACATGCTATTTTTGCATGTCTTTTAAATATTTCAACACTTCCAGCCGAAGAAAGTGTTTATCATTTCATTAAAAGCGTTAGAATTCACTTATTTTATCTGATAATGAAAAAGCGCTTGTGTCTGATTTTTAATTAATTATTAATTCTGCTCATTAAAAACCTATCAGTTCACAGAATGATTGGCTTTTTGAATCGCCACGATTAAAACGCAGAACGCAGCCCGGCGCTCACTGCCCTCGCTAGTGTGCTGACTATGGAGCAAGCTGGTCGAGTTTTTCTTCTTTCTTGTTTTGGATCAGAGAAGGTGTCCAAAAGGCGGGAAAACTCCTGGCGGTTTTACAGAGATGGCGTTCATCAAGCGGAGGAGAGCAAAGAAACGGTGAAAGGTAAATATGATGCTGAGGAGCAGGATGAAGACGCCTGCGTCCATCAGCGAGGAGAGCTTAAGAAACATTCAAACGTGAGAAAGTGAGAGACGGGGTTGGTTTTCTTTCTCCAAGCTGAACTGTAACTCTGCCTTTTCCTTTGGCTGGTGTTGTTGCACGCCGCTTTCTTTAAAACTATTTCGCCAGGTTTCAGATTTAAAACGCAAGTAAAGTCTGGTTTTCATAAGCTAAAATGTTAGTTGTTTTGATTGGTTGAAAGTCACTTCTCAGGTAAAAACAAACGAAAGTACACTTCCGTAATGTACTAAAAGTGCTCTATTTTGCTTAGTTTGTACTTAATACACTAAAAACAATTTAATACATCATAACACAATACATAAAAAAACACTTATGCTTATAAATCCTTTTCTTTGTCTCCCACCGGTCACTTTAGGAATCAAATAATCCATAACCAGTGGGAGAACGCTCTCAAACATACCTGTTTCCATTAATTCAACTGTTTCTTTCACTTATACATATCCAATAGCATGAACATACTTAGCATAAGCATAAATGTGTTCACTAACTAGACTCCGAGCAGAAGAAGAATCGACTTAATTAGACTTCCTTGAGACTATCAGTTTTTTCTAAGTTGGTTGAGGCGATAAGATGTGTGGAGTAAAAACTGGTCCTAATCTAGTTGGGAGGAAAGAGAATGCCGCGTGAGGTCCATCAGAAGACTGCTGTTCAGAGCAAATCGTTTTCGCGCAGCATTTTGACGCTCCAACAGGAAGTAGATGCTCGAAAGACCGAAGAACCTGTACATCCTTCAAGAACCTTTGTAGCCATTAAAAATAAATAAACTGGTTTTTAATAAAGTGAAGCTGGTAGCACTCCGTGTTTGGGATCCATTTGTAATGAATCGCCTCTCGATTTCCTCGAACAAAACCTCAACTCTGTCAAGTTCAAATCAACTTCTGTCTTAACTTTTAATGTTATGTGGCGACGGTTAAAAGCAATACTTAATATTCGCTCAATCTTTTTCGCCTAAGGCAAGGGCAAACTGTTGACAAGTTTAGCAAGGCTGCCTGTTTAACCCAATGCGGTTGTAGCGTGAGATCGAGGAAATGAGTCCCTTTAAACGTAGAGAATGAAGATTGTACCAAGGACAATACGGTCCTTGAGGTACAATGTTGGCAAAGATTTGCATGCATTTTAGAGTGATTTCATGATTTAAAAGCTTTACAGTAAGAACTTTTGAATGATTTATAATCCATCTCTCTTTAGTGCAATGCTTAAAGCTTTTAAACCTCGCCGGCTAAGCTTTTGGAACCATTCATCAGAACCGTCTGGGTATCTTGGATTAGGGTCTGATCTGTCTAATAAAACCGGACCTTATCTGTGTCTCCATCAGCTCACCTTTCCTTGTGGTGTCCTCAGGGGATCTATTCTGGCAACAATGTCTTTATGTGCTTATTATGGGGTGAGCTAACCCCTTGATGCATGAATAAATCGTGGAAGAATGTATGAAGAAATACATTGGGAAAAACATAATAATACTTCTAAAAATTATACATGTAAAATGGTGTCATAAGAGCTTAGAT
This sequence comes from Puntigrus tetrazona, assembly GCF_018831695.1. Classification (NCBI taxonomy): domain Eukaryota; kingdom Metazoa; phylum Chordata; class Actinopteri; order Cypriniformes; family Cyprinidae; genus Puntigrus; species Puntigrus tetrazona. The sequence goes on along the minus strand of NC_056702.1, from coordinate 22,119,873 downwards.
TGGACACATAACAGGATTTATCTCTTTCTTTTCTTTTTTCAGGATAGTTCAGACACACAGATTGAAATCACATAGAGTTTATCCACGCTCAACAATAACACCTCTATAAAGATGGCGTTGATTTAAAGAGGAGAGTGAAGAAACGTTCAGAGTCAAACATGAAGACATTGAAGAAACAAGAAGACGGGAGAGAAGACATAAGCATCAAAGAAACATTCAGAGTAAAAAAATGAGGAACAAACAGGTTGGTTTTCGTTCTCAAGCGAACTTTGCAGTACATTGTTCAGCTCATTTCCCTTTGGCAGGTGTTTTTTGTAAAAATCTGTGTAATGATGAAGTATAGCCTCACAGCTCTTTGTTAAACCCATGAAGGAAGCCCTATTTTTTCTCAAAATCCCATAAGTTATCTGCCACCCAGAGCTAGACGCTATAACGCTCTGTTATGATCAAGCTTATGGACAAAATAAAAACTGTTTTGGAAATGGTATTTGAACCCATATGATATATAAATAAATACCATTATCAAGCACATGTGTTAGTTTTCTTAGATTGAGCAACACATTTTATGAAACGATAAAGTACTTCTGACACTGAGAGAATAATAAACGCTTTCACTACTATAGTAATGTAGTAATAATTTAGCACTTTCCTGTGTTACTGTTGGCTTCCTCTTTTTCTCCTAAACCCACAACAACATGCAAATGAAAGATGACTGTATCGCTCTTCATCTTTAAACAAAAGCAAACAAGCTTTTTGAAGTCTTGATGTCAAAATCCAGTAAAGAAACGGAGCATAGTAATTAAGTGTTTTTTTCCCAGTTAAAATGAAATTGCATCGAACTCATGACCTCCGAACCGGTAGTGTCCCAAACTGTGACATCATGCAGTAGTGTCGTAACCTAAAAATATACCTATGTTGGAGAGAGAGAGTCACCAGACCATTACATTAGGTGCAAGTAATATTAAAAATGTCACAAGAAATAGTGGACAGCAAGCAGGTCTATTCTATCTATCCTAACGAATTGCTTGTCTATCCAAAATATATGACATTTTATAAGTAAACCCAATCACTGAGGAGCAGCACCAGTAAAACCTATAGCAGGTAGTTGAGAAAGAAGTAGAGTGTGGCAGACAGTACCAGCAGGATGTTCCAGATCAAGGAGAATCCAGGATCGCTGTGGGCACCTGAATCAGAAACCAGAACGCAGATCATTAACAACAGTTGTTTCTGAAGATAAACTGTGATTGAAACATAAAGATTATGTTTTTCTAAGTAAGGACTACCTTCTCTGGTGTTTTAGCAACAAAAGAGAGGTTTGATATTGGTCTGAAATTAGTCTGAAAAATCCCATGATTGATGAAGGAGCACTTTAGGTCTTGTGAAACATAACCAATGTCAACGGATCTGTTTATAATAGCTTAAGCACAGCAATCACAGAAAATAGTACAAACTAATACCAAACAAAAAACCATCGCTAGCCAGGCCCAGTTAGATATGGTCCACAAAACCGTACAAGACACAACTCGCTAAACGAGTGGGAAACTATTCACCTCTGGAGGCACTGAGCAATACGGGACCCACGTGGATATACAGATAAGGCAAAGGGTCGCTGAAAAAAAACTGTAAAGTGTGGCCACATCTTTCACACGCTAGCTAAGACCAGATAGGCTTGAACGTTTTTTATTGAGTTGCCTTCAAACGCCTCTAAAGAGAAAAACTACTCACAGTTAGTGCAGATTGGTAGAGCAAAAATTACGAAGTCAAAATGTTTCATAGGGAAAAAATAAATACTTTCGCTTTACTGTTTAGTTAAAATGATGGTGTAAATGGTCAGCAATGGTCAAAAACCTGTTATATCCTTAAAACTGCATTCAGTTTGGGCTTTTAAAACCTGAATACAGTGTTCATGTTCAGATTAATCTATGATTCCGGTGTTTCAGAACTCATGTCCCTTGCTTATCAAAGAAGGGTATAAAAATAAATGTTCACAAGACACTTAAGCAAATGTATAAATAAACACAGGAAGTAATTAGAAATGGATGTCCCTCTATAAATAATGTGAATGAATGAACGAGTGTGCATTTTCTTTATGTAAATATTCAAACACTTTGGGGATTTTTATTTTGATCTGCGGTGTGACGTCATAAGGCTGCGTCGCGCCCGAGTTTCAGCTGAAGAAAGGTTTGTGGTCATCATTTAAAGTGCGTTTGGAATTCATACAAACGGGTCCAAAGCTTATTCTATATGGTTTACAAACGAGGCACGCTTTATAATTATTGGGTGTGATATTTTCTGTAATAATATTGTGCGTGAGTAAAGCGCATCCACGCTGCGTGTGATTTAGTTCTGTTTAGTGATTCAGATCATCGTAAACACCGATTCGAACTCCGAGTCAATTGAATCAAAAATGACTCGCTGTTTTGAATCGTCGATCGCTGCTTAAAACAAGAACAAAACACAAATACTTAAAAAAAGTATTTCTTAAAGTACAATAGCGACTAAATGTAAAGTATACTGTTCATTAAACACCTCCATGTTAATCAAAAGTGCAAAATAAAGTTTTAAATGTTTTTCTAATCAGGTCATCCTCACCAGTGCAATTCAACTACTGAACTAGGGAGCTGATGTGAGATGTAACTTTTCTTTTCTTTCTGTTAATTATTCTCACCTTAAACAGGACAAAGAAAACTCTATTAAAAGATGGCGTTTATTAAAGAGTGAGAGTAACACGTGAGCATCGATGAAACGTTTAGAGACAAAAACATGAAGAAACTGAAGAACAAACAGGTTAGTTTTTGTTCTCAAAGCCGAACTAAGTCCAAGCTAACTCTTATTTGGCACAAGTTTTTGTTCACTCTGCAGCTTTCTTTTGTAAATGCGATTTCAGCTGTTTAATTTGTGACAAACTAATTCCACAGAGGTAAAAGTCAGTTATTTTATTTGTACCAGAAAAGTTCTGTCCAAAGAGGAGGTTTAAGAAAAAATGTTATTCCAAATGGTACCATTATATAACTAGCTATCTGTAGATTTTTTATATCAAATGTAGGACCTTTTAAAGTGATAGTTTGCACAAAAAAAAAAATAGGACGGATAGCTTAGAATTATATACAGATTAAGGGGTGCTAATATTATGAAAAAGATGCGCTCATTTTTCAGAAGCTTGAAGAAAAGGCTTACTAAAAATAAACTTCACGTGACTTACATTTAAAATGTTTAAAAAAACTGGTCTGTCACTCATCCTCAGTCTGGTTCAGTAGATGTGTCTGTGATTGGCTGCACTGATCAGAAACAATCAATGCTCTCCAGAGCACAAATGTAAATATGCACAGAGATTGCCAGATATGTTATTGTTATAGTTTCACCCAAGAGAGCGCTTGTAGCTTTGTTTGTTTTTTGTGTTTTGTTAGTGTTTAGTGTCCCTAAACTGGGCATTAGGGGCCCAGTTGGCCTCTCTCTCACTGTGGAGGAGCAGCCTCCTCAGTGGAAGATGCACTTGTGGATTTGAGGGAGAGATCTTTTAAGTCTTCCACCACCCGGACAATATCCCCAGTCGAAGTCCCAGAGATTCCCTCAGTACAAGTAGGCATCCTTTACTTCCGCCGTGTTCACTACTCGAGTTCGTGGGTTTACTGCTGCTACGACAGGCAGTAGGCAGTAGACAGGAGACTTTGACAGTCACAGCTCGGGAACAGCCACTGGGCCAACAATGGAGGCAGAGAACATAGTCCACTTCGACTCACGTCTCCAGCCCTCCTCGATCCGGTCAAAGCTCTGCAGGAGGTGGGAGTTGCTGATCTACTTTATAGAGGTCAGGACACCCTTGTGTGTTGAACATGGTGTTCGCAGGGACAAACCATGACTACCACAGAAGTCCAACAACAGAACACCACTCGGGTTCAGACAAGCGGCTGTTCCTCCCAATCACGCCTCCAGGTGTCACTAGCATCACCAACGTGAGCGCTGAAGTCCCCAGAAGAACAGATAGAGCCTCCGGTTGAGCACTTTCCAGCACCCTTCACAGAGACCCACAAAAAGGTACAAGCCAGGTACTCTGCAAATCAACGATCCCTAGAAATTATGTGTCCTCAACTAAACAAGCCAGAGGGTCAGCAGCAAGGAACCAAAACCACATCCATACAGAATGGAGAAAAAAACCCTGGAGGAACCAGGCTTAGTTGGCACCAGTTCTCCTTTCAGAGATGACCATAACTTAATTTCTAGTTCAATGATCTAGTTCAAAATGCAGTTATGTTAGATTAGGTTTAAAGATTTATAGTGTGATAAGAGCCCACCAAGTATTGGAGGAGCTAAGCCATTTAAGGCTTAATACGCAATAAACAAGATTATACAATTTACCTGATCTTAATAGGAGCTGTGCAGTGTTCCCACAGAACCAGGCTAATATGGTCATACTTCCTAGTTTTAGTAAGGACTCTAAAATTTGTTTATCAAGCATTTGTTCATCAAGCAGCTAAAGTTTATCAAGTGTGCAGAACAACTACAACAGCATTATAATATTCTAAACCTCAAGGTCATGAGGTTCAACACTTGCACGCTGGAAAGGAAGATCGTGGGGAATTAATATTCTGCATTTGGATGTTGATAGCATATATCGACTTTGGATACATTTTTGAGATGGAAAAACCGTTTTGCCAGATGCTAGAAACAGTTTTCCAAAGGAAAGATTGCTGTCAAACTGCACACCTGTGTTCCTAACTGATGATGAAGAATTAACAGAGCAGCCATCAAGTGTTGTTAGACAGTGTTCTAGATTATTATATGGGCTTTTAGGTCCAATAATTAGCACCTGGTTTTTTCAGAATGTGGTATTGAGTTACTTATCATCCAGTTTGGTTTTTTATATCAACTATGCCTTCTGTTAGTTGCTCAATTTGGTGTGTATCACCAGGTCAGGAAGAAATATAAAGAGCATCAGCATAATAGTGAAAGTTAGAGCCATGTCTTCTGGATTATATCTCCCAGAGGTAACGGTAAAGTGTAAAAAGTAAGGGCCCTAGTATTGAGCCTTGAGATTCTCCATATTTCACTTATGAGCGATATAATGCCAACATAAGCTTTCTATTCAATAGAATGTGGTGGTTGATAGCTTTGCATGCAGCGCTTAAGATCTAATAGCACTAATAATGAGATATAACCACTGGTCAGATGATGTGCTATGTCATTTGTAAGAGTTGTGAGTATATTGACGATGGAAGTATCATAATGTTGATGTCATAAATCATATAAACACCACTTATAATTTTTATCATATCTGCCAGAATGTCCAACTTCACCATGGTAACCTAAATTTGATTATATTATTTTCACTTGAACAAATTTGACAAAAATGAGTGGAAATAATATCTAATAAGCTTTTCGTTAGTTTAAGCACAAACCAAGAAAAAGTAACCAAACTTAATCGCACACTAAGATCATACAGTGCATGTCGGCAGTACCGTGTCAGTGGGGACGTAGGGCGAGGAGGTCTCTGCAACAAAGTAATTGAGTTATTACACCAGGCTGTTTATAGACAGACTTCTGCTTCCTGATAATGAGTTTTAGGTTTGGGCTTGTGTTAGGGATTACTTGAGAAACACCCAACAGTTTGATAATAAGAGCTTAAATAATGAGACATCCAAAATATGAGTTTCAGTAGATTGCATGCAACACCTTTTCTTCAGTTTCTTAGTGGATAATGGATGTAGTTAGATGTTAGTTTGGACACTTTTTTACATAATTTAATGTTCTGATGTCTTGTGTTTTTCTTATTAAAGTAAGGTTAACATTTATTTGTGTTTTTTTTCCTCCCAGACCTGATGGCACTGGTAAAAGAGTAGTGTGAAGTACTGAATGAAATAGACGAGAAAGACCATGATTTAATAACTGGAGAAACATTTAGCTGTTCAAAGACTCAAAAGACTTTAAGGAAAAAGGACTCAAAAGACAGTGAAGAAGTCAGTACATTTCACCTGCCAACAGTGTGGAAAGAGTTTCAGTCAAACAGGGGTTTTAAAAGACACATGAGAGTTCACACTGGAGAGAAGCCTTATATCTGCCAACACTGTGGACAGAGTTTCAGTTTAAAAGGAAACCTTTAACAGACACATGAGAGTTCACTATGGAGAGAATGCACACAGCCTGTCTGTCGGAACAAGTTTTTGATCAACATGAAAACCTTGAAGCCTACATGAGAACTCATTCCAAAGAAACTATGACAACATGCTCACTAGGAAAGAGTGCTTCATGTCGAAAACTCACGCTGAAAGCCATATGAAAAACACTCTGAAAGCAGTCTCACACATGTCCTCAGTGGAAAGAAGTTTAGTCATAAAGGACGCTTAGAAGACCACATAAGAATCCATTAGGAGAGAAGCCTTTTCTTTGCCAACAGTGTGGAAGAAGTTTCAACCAAAAAAGGAAATTCTTGATAGGACACATGAGTGTTCTCACACTGGAGAGAAGCTTTCACACCTGCCAAATAGTGTGGAAGAGGTTTCAACCGCAAAGAAAACCTTAACTCCCACATAATCCTGCTCACACTGGAAAAAATCTTTTCACCTGTCAACAGTGTAAACAAGTTTACTGAAAATGAAATCTTTACCAGACACGTGGAGAATTCACACTGAGAGCAGCTCACACACGTGTGATCAGTGTGGAAAGAGTTTGATCAACATGAAAGTCTGGAAGTCCACAGGAGAACTCATAGAGAGAAACCTCACATGTGTTCTGAGTGTGGAAAGAGTTTCTGCCAAAAACAACAGTTTGAACACCACATGAGACTTCACTCTGGAGAGCAACCCCACACATGTCCTCTCTCTCAGTGAAAGGGGGTTTAATCATAAACCACACTTGGAAGATCACATAAGAACTCACACCGGAGAGAAGCTCTTTCACTTGCCAACAGTGTGGAAGATTTTAGTTAAAAAGGAAGCCTTAAAAAGGCACATATAGATCGCCACAATGGAGAGAAGCTAATTTACATGTGGTCACTGCGGTGAAAGAGAGTTTCAAAATAAAGCAGCATGTAATCACCACACATGAGGTTTCAGATATGGAGAGAGAACTGTGTTGATAAATGAACAGTGTGACATGGGTCTTGTAATAACACCAGAGTGAAGCCTTGTGCTTCTATCATTGTGGAAAGACTTGCAGAAACAAGACACTTGAGGTTCACAGAAGCACCATTGATATAATTCAAAACAGCCATGGGGTTTATTTTTCACCTGTGTTTAAATGTGTTTTGATTGATAGATCTCAAATTCAGACTGTTCCTGTATCCTCTGTCTCTTGTCCACTTTCACCACTCTCAACCCAGTTTTTTGTCAAGGAAAGAGTAAATGCATGGGATCTTTCACATGTTGTGGTCAAGTGAATGAAACAAGTCTGTTAATTTTTTTACATATAAATGTGAGTGAGTTGAAAGATTACAACCAAACTACAATATGTCACTGCCTTATTTATGTACTCTGATAATTAAGTAAGGAATAATTGACTAAAGTGGCTTGCATAACCTTTGTGTTTAATTTTTTTAATAATTCAACGGTACTGGAGCAATTTTCTTTCCGCATCCGCGTCATGTGAATTATCTCCGCTTATGCAAATTAACATATGTCAATTGTAGCTATTCTTTCAAGTTGGCTTTAGGTACTTTCCATTAAAAGATGTTGGCAACACTGTTCAATCAGGTCAAACTGACAAACAATATTGACCAGTTCTTGAGCGACATTAGAAACCATTTTTTGAGCAAATTTTAATGTGACTCAGAAGAACAAGTTGTCTCCGTCCGCAGCATATGCAATATCCTAAAGGTTCTTTACTAGAATTAGCTTGAAAGACCCGGAGATGAAATAATCAATCCTCTTTTCTGGCTCAACCTACATTATTGCAGTTGAAGCTTATCGGCTTTCCTGTGATGAAAACCACTCAAAGCCAGAGACTCTTGAGGTTTTTAATCAATTTTCTTTACAGCCCATACTGCTCAAACCCAAGACATGTCAGAGAAGAGGTAAGGTGAGCTAATCATAGATAAAGAATTCAGAACTATGAATATTTTTCTGCCTAACAATTCTGAGAACAGAAAGCAGCTAAGAGGGAGTCAGGATGGCAAGTCCATGAAATGGCGTGGAGTGAGGAGCAGCAATCGCTTACTGAGGATATAATTAATTGCTGGAACGGCCTTGTATGAAAGGCCTTTCAGGAAGCAGGATGTGGAAACTTAACCAAAGATATATAGATAAACTACTGTTTGAAAGCCTCAGTGAAGAAGTCATCAAGTTCTTTGAAGAGTATAAGCAACTTGGTAAGGTAATTCGTTCGGGAGAGGTTCAACACTGCATGCGGAAAGGAAGACCGTGGGGAATTACATTCTCTGATGGAAGTGATAAGACCTATGGAGTTGTGGCATATTTCAGGTGGGAATCAGACAAGACATTGAGGTGAGACTAGTTGAATTCCAAGGCCAAATTAACTCCTTTGGATCAGAAAGGGGAAGCAGTTAAGGCTGAATTGTGTGGTGTAACGTTATGCAGCCAAACTTAGAAAGTATATTGAGAAGTTATTGTCATGGGCTGCATGTTAGCAAAGAAGACCATATATGTTGGGGTGGACTTCCAGAAAGGCAACAAACAAAACAGTGCCTTTCAGGTACATGGAAGGCCTTCCATCAGAGCAGACAGGAGCCAGCTGCACCATTTGAGTTCACAACCCTGTATTATTTGGACCTATGTGGTAAAAATGAGGTAAAGAAGAGGGTGGAACTAAAAGTTTGGGGAATCGTGTTGTAAGTGGCCCCAAGAGCTGTTCATGGGTAGATATGATCATTCAACTGAAGGATTTCTGTTAGCACATCAGAGATTTAAGGCTTTATGGGCATTATCTGAAGGAAATTGTGGTCAGACTCAGACTCACTATAGGAGCAAAGTCTGTTTCTGCAAAGCCTTCACAGGATTCCAAGATCCACAAGACAGAGTAAAAGTTAGAAGTGTGAAGCAGCCAGACGAAAGGGCCAATAGTTCCTCTCTCAAAGAAATGCCGAATAGCAGAAGCAGCAGTCCACATAGTTGTAGCGAGCCCTCCAGAATTTGAGGGTTAATGATAATATGTCTAGGGGGACCTTTTCGGCACTGCAGCTAATCTGGTCAATGAAAGACCTTAATGATGCAAGGGCACAATGTGCGAGGTCCAAACTTTCTTCTGAGATGTACTGGGATCAGAGTGGGGATCGGGCGAAGTTTTGAGTTTGATAGCTATCCATACAAAAACACAAAAAAAATCATCCATTATGTTAAAATCTAACTTGTGAATATTGTGACGGGAGGAGCCAATCTATTGCACACAGTGGGTGTGGCGTCAGGCTCGGAGAGGCTTTCTTTTATTAAAAGAAAGGTGTCCAGGGGAAAAGTGTCCTATCAAAAAGGAAGAACTGGTGTCTCGCGATTCCTTTCTCCGGCCAACTCCCACCGGGACAGAGAAACCGGGAGTTAGTCGGCAGGCGCTCAACCAACCACCGGTAAAAATAACAGTAAAGCAGCGTCACTTCACCCTTTCTGGTGGCTGGGAGGCGAGTCTCCGTCATTCCTCCATCCAGACGTGGAGTGCAGTGAGAAGGTGACGTCATCAGATGTTGCCCAACTGTGACATCTAAGCTCCGCTGCCCGCATTCTCCACCAGTGTGGACGGAGGAGCCAACGGCTTGAACACAGTGGGCGTGGCGTCAGGCCTTGGAGAGGCTTTATTGACAAAACAAAGGTACCAAAAAAGTGTCCAAATAAACTGGGAATCTGGTGTCCTCAAATCGTAGAGGAAGTGCAGGTCAGGTAGTGGCTTAGAGAGAAGTCAGGTAGAGGCTAAATTCACTCCAGGGTGTGCCTGCGTCACACGCCCTTGAACCTGACCAATACCCACCACCCCTCTCCTCTCAAACACGCCCACTCCTGTGAGGAGTCTGGAATTGAAGAGAGGCGAAGTGAGATAAAGACGGGGAGATGATGACAATAGGGAGAGGGGCAGGCTAATTTGTCACAATATCCCAATACTGTTGTAGTTTAAAATGAGTTAAATCCTTGTAAGGGTCCCCTTTTCCTGCAGAAGCGGAATCCAGAGGCCACAATTGTCGAAGGTCATATGCGTGTTACGTTCTTTTTTTATGTCTTGTTAAAAATCACTAATATTTATTAATCTTTTGTTTTTCCAATTATAGTACTGACCTTATACATAATTTTATCTGGCTCAATCTTTCATGATTTTATTTATATTTATTAAAGAAAGTAACTGCTGATCCCTCTAGTTGTGATTAAATTTTGGATCATTAATTAACTATAATATTTCCTAGTTTCTACTTGACATTACCGTTAGGAGTCTGGGTCGCTTAGAGACCTTGTTTGGCCAGAACAGACTCACGACACATCTCTGGGCTAGTCCAGGTCTTAGTCAGAGGCTACCCCGTGGATCGCTTACCTTAATGCAGCCATTCCTCGACATTAGACTCAAAAAGAATAATTTTTTATGCGTTCCTAAGTAATAAAGCATACTAAGCCAGTTTGGTGGCCAGAAGTCAAGATCTCAAGGCTTGCTCCATCCATTGATGGCTGATCTGGCTCACTTCAGCACGCCAACAATGAGAAAACCTCAGAAGTCACTAACCTACTAGAAAAGTGTAACTAGACAATATTATAAAATTAACCAAGATTAACATTTATTTTGCCAGGCAAGAACAGTTTCCAAATTGGTATAATTGATAAACATTTGCACAGCAGATCAGCAGTACAAAAATAACACAAAACCAAAATAAAACAAACTTAAAAGGTCAAGTATACCTGGTCTTTAAAAAGTACATAGTGTAGTGTGAATACACACACACACACTACGGGCCGATCTGGCTACAGAATCGCGCCTTACTGTGTTTATCCACTTTCCATATATACTCAGACCAGACAAAGAGATGCCAAATAGTTATAAAAGTAGTTATAAAACCTTTTGTTTTTAGGATTCCGTGCTCCATGGTCACACCTGGCTGGGCAGCGTTCAGGGACCCAAAAGGAGGACACACCTCCTTTAACAACAGAACACAATTCTATCAAGTTCCTTAATCTTCTCCATAATATAAGTGATTACTGTGAAATTGAGACCAATTTCTACCAATTGCATTATAGGACCTTTCAAATGAGACCAAACATGAAAGTGAAGAACAATGGAGTTCATAAGACATCATGACATATAATGCCTTATTCTTAATAGACTTTAAACCAAGTCTTTTGGGCAAGAAAGAGGGAGCAGGAAGAGCAGAGCTGAAGAAGGTGTTTCATAAACACAACAGGGTGGTGTTTACTCTTTTTGAAGTCCTTGTTCTTTGATATCGCTTCTCAGATCAGTCTTTTAATATAACATTTTTGATTCACCTCCTTACATCCTTAAATTATATTAAATTATGCTGTGTGTAGTGACTTATATAATCATGTTTGTATTTGGTTTGCTTTGTTCAGAGCAGTCATTAAGCTAAGCATCTGAGAAAATAATTGAAAATGAGCAATGAAGATTGAATTGTTGCAAACATGTCTTTGTAAGTTAAACTAAATTAGATTGAAAACTGTGGCCATTACAGGAAAATTAAGATCCACCCAGTCTTCAAGCAATATGTTAGTGTTGCTCAAAGTTTAGCTGCTTCTCTCTGTCGAATTCTGCCAACCCTGGGAAAAAAAAAAAAAACTACACAGATGCCTGGTTTCACACACCAACTTGCACACAATAAGGAGATGGTGTGAGATACTGCAAGGGGTCATTCACACCTCATAGTACTGAACAAATAATTAGCGTAAAATCTGGATCTAAATTACACAACACAAATTATGTAGGCTAGACATCATCCATTCCTTTACCCAAACATACAACCACACCTTCATTATTGCAACCGATGACACATTTCCCTGGTATTGAACATAAAACATCCAGGTCTAAATTACTTCAAATCATTCAACCATTACACATCATTAACTTCTTCATACATAAAGGTTAAC
>NC_056702.1:22106186-22107762 GCF_018831695.1 Puntigrus tetrazona | reverse complement strand
ATAAATCAAGCTAATTTATAATACAAAAATTAATTAAATCATAAAAAAGTCACACTGCTCAGTACTATTACGCAAAATGTTGCAATCTATTAAATGCAAATTATTATATGTGCAACAGATTTTTTTTGTAGAATTAACTATAGAATTATATAACAATAGAATTAACATTTTCCCCATTACAAAAATAGTAATAAAAGAATGTTTTTTTTTTGTTTTGTTTTTTTAAATATGGCACTTGGACAAACCTATGCCACTGAAGACAATTTTCAAATGTATTTTTAAATAAATACATTTGGAGTTGCATGTACACGAACCATTTATTGTCTTTTGTCTCCTTAACAAGTACAAAAATATAACCATTTACAACAAAAGGAGAATAAGCATAACCATTGTTCTTTTTTACAAACAGCAACTCTTTAATAACAAACATTAGGTATGGCTCTGCTTTATGAAAAAGTCACAGTGTAATCATATATCAGATTCCTTCTCAACGAAATCAGCTTTAACATTAAAACACAACTATTTACACAACAAAAGAGACCAAGCGTCAGCATTATGGATGTTCAGTTCTGCGGGTTCATGCTGGTGGTGTAGAGGTACGAGACCGTCCCAGCCTGGATCTGGAAGGTCTGGCCCTGGATCTGATCGCTGGGGATCTGCTCGCTGGTCTGGCTGATGGAGATAGGCTGGCCGCTCTGGCTGCTGATGTGAATGCCTCCCGCGGGCCCCGTCCGTCTGGGATTTTCAGCAGCGCTCTCGGACAGCTGGTGGATCACCTGCAGCTGCTGAGAACCTCCGTGATGAACCCGCAGCTGCTCCATGGCTTCTTTGGTCAGCGTGATGACGTGCATTTGCTCGGGCTGTTCGCCGCTCACCTGGCTTCCTAAAACGCTGATGGTTTGGATTTGAGCGCCGGCGTCTAACCCGTCAGGCGTGACCAGCGCCAGGTTTTGGACGTGACCGGAAGGCTGGGTGAGAAGCGTGAGGCCCTGCTCCACGGAAGCATCTTCTGCCGCGATGATGCTGATGCTTTGATCCTGGCCCAGGTTGATGTCGTCCACCTCGCCGGTCACCACCAGCTGGATCTCCTGCTCGGGTTGGGCGGGAAGCTGGTACGGCTGGAGCTGGAGGATGCTGTGCATCTCATCAGGCCCTGAAGCGGCCTCCACCGGCGCAGGCCCCGTGGTCTCGGCTTCTCCTTGTTGGCGCTCCTTGTTGTGAGTCTTGGTGTGAGCTTTAAGGTTGTCCATTCGGGCAAACGACAAGCTGCAGATGGAACACATGAACGGCTTTTTCCCCGTGTGAGACGCCACGTGACGCCTCCTGGCACTGGGGTCGGAGAAGGTCTTATCGCAGATGTTGCAGTTGTACGGCTTTTCTCCTCTGGATGGGGGAAAGATCGTTTTAAAACATGCTGAACAGAGTAAAAATAATACAATTATTCCAGCTCTTAATATTCTCTAGTTGATTCGTTAGGAAAAAGATTTCTGAAATGCTATATTTAAATATGCAACGAGGCAAATATGCACCAATATGCACCAATTTGCACACATTTCCAGAACATGGTATATATATA
>NC_056702.1:22105039-22106086 GCF_018831695.1 Puntigrus tetrazona | reverse complement strand
CATATATACATATACATATGGGGTGATGTATTAGTGTGATTTTTTTTCCTCTTCTCATGAACACCTGACACACCGACCTGTGTATCCTGATGTGCGTCTGCAGTGTGCTCTTGGCTGTGAAGCACTTCCCGCAGATCTCACACGTGAACGGCTTCTCTCCTGCAGCAGGAGCACGGTGTTTATACAGCACGGACAGCGCGTGAATTGTAGATCATGTCTAAATGTGATATGTTCGTTACCGGTATGAGTTCTCAGGTGCTTCTTCAGCTGAGCTGCATCCATGAACTTATGATGGCAGTGCGCGCACTCGGGCAGCGCTTTTCCTGTGTGAATGCGGTGATGGCTTTTCAGCTGCCGCTTCTGACTGAAGCTTTTGCCACACTGTTCACAACCGAATGACTTTTTCTCTGCGCAAAGACAAAGAAGCGTATCATAGCGTAAAGCAGTAGAACACGTTCGGTTTTTTTAAACATGCGCTGTGTGGGGGTTTGTAAAGTTGTACAATCCTGGCACTTTTAACCAATGCAATGCATCCGTGCTTGAAAAAAAAAATACTTTTTTTTTTAAATCTTACTGACCCCGTGTATTTGAATGGGAGTGTTTTGGTGTATGTGCGTTACCTGTGTGCAGGTTCATGTGCTCCAGCAGAGAATGTTTCGTGGACAGCGCTTTGGAGCATATAGTGCAGATGAAGGGCTTTTCTCCCGTATGCATGCGCTGATGAACCAAAAGAGTGTGTTTCTGGGTAAAACCCTTGCCACAGACACTGCATCTGAACGGTTTTTCACCTGCATCGAAGGAAAGCATGTTTATTTTACATTAATATCTACAACACGGGCATTTTAAATCTTAATATCTGCTGAAATGCCGAACTAGAATGAACAGAATCAGTGGTGTTATGGTTAGTTAGTTCACTGCTTGAAATAAAGTCAACATTTAGTGAAAAAAAGTACTTTATTATGTAAGATTTAAATTGTTTGACTAAAATAAAAAAAAAATGACAAAATGTTAACATTTATGTACAGACGGAACATTTTTTAAAGTATA
>NC_056702.1:22102987-22104939 GCF_018831695.1 Puntigrus tetrazona | reverse complement strand
GTGCAGATATATCTGTGGCAGCACACTATGCATATAATGAATCGGAGACGTTGCCGTTTTGCCTGAAACAAACAGGGGAAAATAAATCCCGCGTCAAAAGAAGGTGGAGTTTCAGAACACACCCACACTAACCGCCTCGGTAGCTCAAAGGTGTTTAGAATTCAAAACTAACTCCCCAAAGAGTCTGCTTTACAGAAGCCCGATTTAGTTTAAAAAGACAAGTCATTTCAGTTCAGTTCGTTCTTCAGTTTTTCCTTTAGGCTTCTCTCGGTTGTGAATTTCAATGTGCATGTCAAGGCTGCCTCGCTGACTGAAACTCTTTCCACACTGTTTGCAAGCGAAAGGCTTCTCCCCGGTGTGAGTTCTCATGTGTATCTTGAGGCCTCCTTTTCGAGGGTAACTCTTCCCGCACTGATCGCACGTAAAAGGTTTCTCCCCGGTGTGAATCCTCATGTGCATATTAAGGCCTCCTTTTTGAGTGAATCCCTTTCCGCACTGTTTGCACGTGAACGGCTTCTCTCCGGTGTGAATGGTCACGTGCTTGTTGAGGTTTCCTTTTTGAGTGAAACTCTTTCCACACTGTTTGCACGTGAAAGGCTTGTCTCCGGCTTGAAGCGTCCCGTGTTTTCCACTTTGACCGGAACTCTTTCCACACTGGGGGGATCTGTCGGGCTTCTCTTTATTGCAAACTTTCATGATGTGGTATCTGAGGGATCCGGAGTGACTGAAACTCTTCAAGCAGTGAGTGCATGTGAACGGCTTCTCTCCGGTGTGAACTCTCATGTGGCCCTCGAGGCTTCCTCGCTGACTGAAGCTCTTTCCGCACCGAGGGCACGCGTAAGGCTTCTCTCCGGTGTGAATCGTCACGTGCTTCTTAAGACCTTCCTTTTGACTGAAACTCTTTCCGCACTGAGGGCATGTGAACGGCTTCTCTCCGGTGTGAATCCTCATGTGGATCTTAAGGCCTCCCTTTTGGCTGAAACTCTTTCCGCACCGAGGGCATGTGAAAGGCTTCTCCCCTGTGTGAGTTGAGATGTGCTTCTTGAGGCCTCCCTTTTGACTGAAGCTCTTTCCACACTGAGGGCACGCGTAAGGCCTCTTTCCAGTGTGAATGGCCATGTGCTTCTTAAGGCTTCCTTTCTGAGTGAAGCTCCTTCCACACTGTTTGCACGTGAAGGGTTTGTTTCCATTGTGAACTTTCGTGTGGTATTTCAGTTTCAATTTTGTGCCGAAACTTTTTCCACAGTGTGTGCAGGTGAACATATTCTCTTCAGGGTGAGTTTTCATGTGGCTTTTGAGGGTTGCCTTACGACTAAAACTCTTTCCACACTGAAAGCAGGGGAAACGAATCCCATCCCTTTTTTGTGTGGAACTCTTTTCGGACTGTAAACTACTAAACGATTTTTCTAGGAAATCATGAGGGTTCTCATACTGATATTTCTCTTCAGTTTCTTCCTGCTCCTCTTTCAGCACTGTTGAGTCTAAGGTGGAAGACCGAACAAATAAAAGTTAACCCCAGTTCAATAGCACAGAGCAAACAACATCAACCTTGTAGCTGTGTAACGCATCTATGCAGGATCCTACATCAAGGTGTCTAAACCTGAACCTGCTCGGCCCGAGTTCTACAATTAATTTTCTAAAATATTCCCTATTATGTAGCAGTTTTATGTCTCCCACGCCAGTGATTCTTAACTTCAATCACTAGTTAACTTCAATCATTAGTGTTGTCACTGTACTGGAATTTCTTGAAAATGACACCGTGAAAAATATTGATATTAGATACCACAAAAAAAACAAACTCCCACACGTCTAGAACATTATTTCTTTGTATTTTTATTACCTACTGTTTTCTAAGATCGTTCATCGCTCATAAACGCTGGTTAATACGTTTAATACGCGGGTTCACGTATAACCACCAATCCACGCTAAGCAACCATGATCCGCTCTTTCCG